>NW_007378664.1:5865-69554 GCF_000475195.1 Diaphorina citri
TTATATGTTTTTTTCGCGTTTTTTCATTTTTTTTTTTTTTTTTTTTTTTTTTTTTTTTTAGGAGTGTGATAGAGGAAACCGGGACTGCGTCTTATCGTCCCGAAAGCGAAGAGAGAAGTGAGTGTAAACTCAGTTTGAGTTTAACTCTTTGGATGAAGCAAATCTGATTGGTTGATTTTAAAAAAAAAACGGTAAAAATTTTAGCCAATCAGATCGCTCAATTCAAGAGTTTCACTTGAACGGAATTCAAACTTACTTTGTGGAATGGGCCATTAGTTTTTATCTCGGATAGCAGCATTCACTGTGTTATTCTTGTTGAAAATTCACCTTAGGCAAAAGAGTCTGAGGCCTACACAGTTCACATCAGTTATACTATTGGTAGTGCTTATAATAATACTTAGTTAATAGACTGTCAGATTCCTTGGTTATGGTTATATGGTTGTATGCATAACAGTTTTCACTAAACATCCGTAAGACCAAGAGGTACATGAATAGATATTAGATAAGTCATAAGGAACAGCTGTTTTCCAAGGAAGATGTATCTGCATTATAAACAACACATCAATAGTTAGATCGATGGATAGCTGATAGCTACCGCATAGTCGCATACTTAACCCTTTAATGCGCGATTGCTGTTTTCTTGGTCTGATGATGTAATCCAATGCATCATTGATAACAACTAGACAGGGTGAATATAAAGATTTTCCCATGACTTATTTGCGTGGAGCAGCTGCAAATTACTGTATTCCAGGTATTTTTGTTTGCCAGTTCATATTCATACATACAAAAAATTGAACTTGTTAAACGTAGATTTTGTCATAATATTACTTCTCTCTCTCTCTCTCTCTCTCTCTCTCTCTCTCTCTCTTTCCTTATGGCTCTCTTTCTCTTTCTCTCTCTCCTTCTCTCTCTCTCTCTCTCTCTCCCTATCTCTCTTTGTCTCGGTCTCTGTTCTCGCTTTTTTACGTTCAATAATGTAATAATATTTTATTTGCACTTATTTACAAAGTAATAAATCTACATATATTTAGGTACAATGTAATTTACAAATTTCTTTCTCTTCCCTTCCTCTCTCTCTCTCTCTCTCTCTCTCTCTCTCACCCTCACTTTAATATGGGTTATGTGCTTAATACATGAATAGGTACCTCGACATATATGTATGTTTACAAAATATCATATACCTACTTAATATGTAAGTACATAAATGTATACTTGAGTAAAGTTTCAAGTTTGGTACAATCTCTGCTGAAAACTTGTTTGTCTAAAATTAGCTGGAAATTTTACACACTTGATTACCTAACATGAAAATCTGATGGATTAGTTTCTATGAAGAGATTTAGAGCATGATGAAATGAAAGAGTTTTAGTACTTTTAGAGCATTATGTAAAAGATTGCTAGAGATGTAAATATTAGTGTTTTTCCGATAGATTGCCTAACAACCAATTTTGCAATCTTCTTATGATTCAACTGTTTCACCGCCGCACGCCGCGCCATTTTCATTTCATCACACATGATCAACTGCTTTATTAAAGTCATGTGGTCTATGTTATAGCATACCCATTCCGTAGTTAACGCACAAAAACATGTACTACTATTAATAAACAGGCTTGGACATCCTCTCCAGAAACAACATAACGACATAAACCGTAAATGTCACTTTATCCCCGATAGTCCCACAACCAATTCATTTACCATCAACCAACACAACCATTACACTTACCAACCAACACAATACACTTACCATCGGTAAAAGTCGCATTTATGAACAAAATAATTAATAATTATTGGGATCTCAAGTATAGCACTGAAGCAGATGATTTTCGTTCTCAGAACCTCCGCTCTCTGTTGTTGTTACAGTTTCCTCTATGAAACATCCTAATAACCCATTGTGGAGCCACTACAAACTAGAACGAAGTCCCAGAAAGCAATTGGAGAAGAAATAATCACCTTGGAAGAAATTCTTCGTATTCTTCATGACAAAGAAACATCTCTTAAAAGCCAATATGAAGCGAGTAAACCAGCATATAAACGAGAACAAGAACAAACAAGATATTAGACACAGAAGACAAGATAGAGGCAGAAGACAAAAGGAATAAGGATGCAGAAAAACGAGGTGTCTATCTCTTGCAAATAAGCGAGACAACCCTGAAGGACGTCTTGGAAAACGAAATGAAGACGTGTCTGAGAGAAAAAACACAAAGAAGAAGAAAAGGAGAAGGAGGAGAAAGAGGGGAAAATGCAAAAGGAAGGAGAACACCAAGGATGCATTTATGAACAAAATAATTAATAATTATTGGGATCTCAAGTATAGCACTGAAGCAGATGATTTTCGTTCTCAGAACCTCCGCTCTCCGTTGTTGTTACAGTTTCCTCTATGAAACATCCTAACAACCCATTGTGGAGCCACAACAAACTAGAACGAAGTGACGAAGTCCCAGAAAGCAATTGAAGAAGAAATAATCACCTTGGGAGAAATTCTTCGTATTCTCCATGACAAAGAAAAAGAAACACTTCTTAAAAGCCAATATGAAGCGACTAAACCAGCATGTAAACGCGAGAACAAACAAGATATTAGACACAGAAGACAAGATAGACACAGAAGACAAAAGGATGCAGAAAAACGAGGTGTCTATCTCTTGCAAATAAGCGAGACAATCCTGAAGGACGTCTTGGAAAACGAAATGAAGACGTCTCGGAGAGAAAAAACACAAAGAAGAAGAAAAGGAGAAAGAAGAGAAAGAGGGGAAAATGCAAAAGGAAGGAGAACACTAAGGACTCTAAGGAGAAAAACAAGGCGAAGAAGGAGGGAGAGGAAAATACAAACAAGCAGAGGAGGAGCTAGAAGAAAAATACAAAGAAGGAGAGGAAAAGAAGAAGAAGAGGAAGAAGAAGAAGACTCAAGAGAAAATGTTGACAATGGAGGGGAAGGAGGAAGAGGAGGAGAAGAACTGAGAAAAATACTAGGAAGAACAAGCCAAAGCAGGAGAAGGGGAGAGGAAAAACAAAGAAAAGCAAGAAGAAGAAGAAGCAGAAGAAGGAAAGGAAGAAAAAGTAGATAGGATATGAAGGAAATGTAATATGGCTTGTTTACAATGCCAGGAGAGGCCATGAAATAGATCCGTTTACCGGAGAAAGAGGAAGAAGAGAAGGAGGAAAAGAAACAGGACGAGGAGAGGAGAAAACGAAAGGAAAGAGAAACGGTAAGGAGAAATTCCGAGAAATATTCTCGCTAGAGGATAGAGGTGACAAGAAAGTAGGAAATGACAGATAACCAGAGATGACAGAAAAAATAAAATTAAAAAGAGGCGCAAAAAAAAAGGAAGACGAGGAAGAGAAAGAAAACAAAAGAAAAACATCAGGAAAGATTTTTCGCGCCTCCTTGAAAAGGCAGGTCTAAGGACTCTAAGGAGAAAAACAAGGCGAAGAAGGAGGGAGAGGAAAATACAAACAAGCAGAGGAGGAGCTAGAAGAAAAATACAAAAAAGGAGAGGAAAAGAAGAGGAAGAAGAAGAAGAAGACTCAAGAGGAAATGTTGACAATGGAGGGGAAGGAGGAAGAGGAGGAGAAGAACTGAGAAAAATACTAGGAAGAACAAGCCAAAGCAGGAGAAGGGGAGAGGAAAAACAAAGAAAAGCAAGAAGAAGAAGAAGCAGAAGAAGGAAAGGAAGAAAAAGTAGATAGGATATGAAGGAAATGTAATATGGCTTGTTTACAATACCAGGAGAGGCCATGAAATAGATCCGTTTACCGGAGAAAGAGGAAGAAGAGAAAGAGAAGGAGGACGAGGAGAAAGGAGGAAGAGGAAAAAAGAAAAGGAAAGAGAAATTCCGAGAAATATTCTCACTGGAGAATAGAGGTGACAGGGAAGTAGAAAATGGCAGAAAAAATAAAATTAAAAAGAGGTGCAAAGGGGAAAAAGGAAGAGGAAGAGAAAGAAAACAAAAGAAAAACGTCAGGATAGATTTTTCGCGCCTCCTTGAAAAGGCAGGTCAGAGCAGCATCAGTAGCAGCAGCATCAGCATCAGTAGCAGCAGCATCAGCATCGGTAGCAGCAGCATCAGCATCAGCAGCAGCATCAGTAGCAGCAGTAGCAGCAGCATCAGTAGCAGCAGCAGCATCAGTAGCAGCAGCAGCAGCATCAGCATCAGTAGCAGCAGCAAAACAAACCCTTTCTCGGTACCTGAGTTGTTAAGTTTCTCCCAACCTTTGTTCAGTTTGCGGTCGAATTTCTTACTCGTTAAATTTCCTGACGCCCTGACGGTACGGTAAAAGACATTTGCATTTTCGCCCATTTCCTGTTAAACCATTAAGACATAGTCCAAGGTGCAAAAGCAGGTCAGACAAACAAACAAACTAAGTCAGACAAAGAACACAAACTTTACTTGTTTATTGTTTATTTGTGGTGAAAAGTCAAGTTCACCATTCATACTTGGATCTAACAAAGGCTTTTGATCGTGTTTACTGATTGACGGAATATTGGGGGGTAGAAGACCTATTCTTTCCTCCTTCTTTCCTCCTCCCCCCGCCTAACGTTCAATATTAGTTTATACAGGTACTGTTGCTGGAAAGCAGGCTATATCGTAGATTGGCAGGGTTGTAAGACGTTCTTCAAGGTTCCTTACTTTGGCCCAATACCATTTTTTAGAAGGACTTTTCAAACTTCTGGGATCTTGAAATCAGAAGTTTTCTCTACCTTATACAATCTTTGAAAGAGGAAGTGCCCCTGATTGTTCAAAAGGCCGATCTGCCCTTGAGACCCCTTCATTTGTTTTATTTATTTATTCCCAAAGAGGAAACTGTAGAGGTTTGATAGAGGGAACTGTGACAATAAGAACTCCATTATGGTCCCTAAAACGAAAAGAGAAGAAGGATAGGAGAGGAGAAAGCCAGTTTCATACTTGGATCTAACAAAGGCTTTTGATCGTGTTTACTGATTGACGGAATATTGGGGGGTAGAAGACCTATTCTTTCCTCCTTCTCTCCTCCTCCCCCCGCCCAACGTTCAATATCAGTTTATACAGGTACTGTTGCTGGAAAGCAGGCTATATCGTAGATTGGCAGGGTTGTAAGACGTTCTTCAAGGTTCCTTACTTTGGCCCAATACCATTTTTTAGAAATGGGTTATTCCGTTTCTGAGAGCCATATTTATGAACAAAAGCTTGACTGTAGCATCAATTCCAAACATCTGATTGGCCAAAATGCGTTTCAGTTTAACTTCTTGCGTTTAGGGCGAGAATTTTTTGTTTGAAAACCTGAGAAGTCTGGAAGAAAATTAACAGACAGCCCTTCTAGCTGTCTGTGAAATGGAGTGGCCTCTTGAGAATCCAGCAAATATGGCGGGAAAAGAACTAAACTTTGCCATCAGCATCGACCCTAATGAAGCTACCGAAAGCAATTAGAATAATAAAATAGGCACCAGAACAAGGAGTTTTTGTTTTAATGCTTTCAACCTCTAATGAAACAATATGAAAATTAAAAAGTAAAAAAAAAAATAAAGAGGAGAGAGAGAGAAGGAAAAATGGAAGAGATGGGCAGAAGAGGAGAAAGAAAGAAGAAGGAGAGGAAAAAGAGAGAGATGGAAAAAGGAAGAAGAGATAGATAGGAGAGGAGCGTGTGAGAGAGAGGGAGAGAGTGGGGGGGGACTTTAAAAAAGACGAAAAAATTTCAGACGGAAATTTTTCAGACAAAAAATGTCGAAATTCAGAGAAGCCAAAATTTGAAACTGAAAAAGCTCAAGTAGGCACTTGTTGTGTTCTTATTTAAAGAGACTTCGAATATGAAGATTATGAAGAACACCCTTCATCTCAGACACACCTAAGTACCTACCCTCAAAGCTTTCCCTGTAATAAAGTGAACTTTGAACCTTGTCGCTCTGTGTCAATAACACAAAGGCACACATACCTGCATTACCTACATACGGGTAAAAAGTAAAAACTGAAGGTGAACAGTGAACATGAACAAATGAACATACATAGATAGCTATACATAAAAGTTAGGGTAAAAGAACACTCAAATAAGCATCATTCAATAGGATAAGGAAAGTCGTGTGATGTTCACACCAGATTTTTTACGTTCAATAATATAATAATATTTTATTTGCACTTATTTACAAAGTAATAAATCTACATATTATATTTAGATACAATGTAATTTACAAATTTCTTTCTCTTCCCTTCCTCTCTCTCTCTCTCTCTCTCTCACCCTCACTTTAATAATATGTGAGTTATGTGCTTAATACATGAATAGGTACTTCGACATATATGTTTACAAAATGTTCTATTTACTTATTGAAGTAAATGTAAATGATTTATATTTGGAAATAAAGAACTCTTATTTTAGTTATTTAATCAAAAACTACAACACTTTATTAATTTTATATTAATTTGAACTATGATATTTTAAGGACACTCGAGTCCATAGGTCTTGTACCTTTTAATTCTATTTTCTAACTGAAGTAGGGATGTGGCTAGCTTCTCAACTCAGCATTGTTGTCAAACGTCCTAGCTACCTACACATCTCCCTCTTTTCTTTTAAAAAGAGTCTCAAAACTAGACACAAGAGTCAATTATCTAATGGACACAGGAGTCCAAAATCATAAAAAAAATGTACACAAGAGTACCTAATAATATCTTAATGGACACATGAGTCCCATAATAAAATTTGTACACATGAGTACCTATTAAAGCAATATCATGCACACTAGAGTGCCTATTTAAACAACAAACTATGTATTTATTTAAAACTAACAAAAAAAAAAAATGTTTTTTATACAAAGTACCTACTTATTACCTTTCCCTATATTTTTTAAAAATTAAAAAAAAAAATAATTATTTACTAATTTAAACAAAGAATTCAAAAGAGAAAAATAATTATCATTTGCAATAAAAATGTAGAAAACAAAATTATTATCAGATTATTGTTAAGGACAAAAATTCAACAGAAAACATTATTACAGATATGTTTCAAACATGATTTTCATATTAGGTATGGGGATAATATTTACAAAGTTATCAATGTCATTTACTTAAGACACAAATATTATTTACAAATTGAATTTCGTAGGTTTTCTGGATAATCGTCCTGACCTAGTTATATACGTGTTATTGCTTCTTGGACACTCCTCCCGGGTAACAGGGTTACTAATATTACCCTCCTCACGAGCAACAGGGTCCCTAACATTATTATCCTGCGAATTATTAGGAACATACTGATTTTTTACATCATCATCATCCATACATAAATCATCCCACCTTCTGACATAGTTTTTGATGAATTTTGTATTCCTTTGTACAATCTTATTATTTTTACAAAGTTTGATTTTATAACTTCTAGGTATATCAAGCTTTTCAATAATCACACCTCTTTCCCATTGTCTACTACGTACATTTTGTACCAAGACTTCCTGTCCTAATCTGAAAGTAGACTCATTATTTAAAGCTCTAGAATTATAATACTTATTCTGAAACTGCCGATTTGGCTTACCAAAAGTCTTATCAACCACATTGGGTTCTAGGTCTGTCTTGAAAGTTACAATTTTAGATCTTAATTGCCTAGAGAACAAAAACTGTGCTGGTGAGTATTTACTGTTTGCTACTGGACTATTTCTATAGTTCAACATGCTAATAGACAAGTCACTATTATCTTCTTTACACTTTTTTAACAATTGTTTAAAGATTCCAACTGCTTTCTCAACCATGCCATTACTTTGGCTATGATAGGGACTTGTGTTGACTAAATTAAAGTCCCATTCTTTGGCAAACTGTTTGAATTTAAAACTACTAAAAGGTACATTATCAGCAATTACTTGGTGTGGAATACCAAACCTACTGAACAAATCTTTACAACATAGAATTACTCTATTTGAGTCCTTGTCAGGGACTTCATAATATTCTATCCAATTTGAATAGTAATCTACAGAGATCAAATAATTCTTTCCACCATACTCACAAAAATCTAATCCTATCTTATTGAATGGTAATTCAGGAATTTCATGGTTTAACAATGGATCTCTCATTTTTGACCTCTGGTACTTTTGACAAACATTACAAGACTGAATTACATTTAACAATTGTGATCTGATGCCTGGCCAATAATATCTACCACAGAGTTGCTCTTTTATCTTCTCAAAACCCAAATGACCCTCATGAGCATCTTCTAGTACCATTTTTCTACAATTTTTTGGGACTACTAATTTGTCCTCTAAAAATATTAGGTCATATTCAACAGTAATATCTTTTCTTACTTTATAAAAATGCAACCACTCATCAGTACAAAGCACAGAATTATTATTAGGCCACCCTTCTTTATAATAATGTAGGATTCTAGCAAGTATTTGATCATTAGCTGTCTCATCTCTTATCATTTCATACTTATCTTTTGAGAAATAAATACAATTACTTAGTACATGTACCATTTCGGTCATAGATGTATCATCAGGTTGATTTTTCTTAACAAAACTACGAGACAAGTAGTCTGCAATATACATGTACTTCCCAGGTAAGTATTTTAACTCAAACTTATAAGGAAATAATTTTAATTTTAGTCTCTTTAACCTGTTATTCTTAATTTTACATAAATCCTTCTGAATTATACTAATCAGAGGCTGATGGTCAGTTTGCACAATAACATTGTGATGACCATAGATATAATCATGTAGCTTCTCTAAAACCACTGTTATTGCTAATAACTCTTTCTCAATTTGAGCATAGTTGATTTCTGTGTCTGACAGACACCTTGAAACAAAAGCTACTGGATGACCCTCTTGGAGTAAACATCCTCCCACTGCATCTTTAGATGAATCAGCCTGTATCACTACTGGTTTTGAAAAATCAAAATTATACAGCTCAGTATTATTACAAATTAACAATTTAATTTTCTGAAAATTAGCTTCATGCATAGCTTTCCATTCATAGATAACATCAGTTTTCAAAAGTTCTCTCATAGGTGAAATTAATTCTGACAAATTTGGAATATGATCTCTAATGAAGTTTAACATACCCAAGTATGATTGTAACTCTCTCTTGGATTGAGGGCTTGGTAACTCACAAATGACTTTTACTCTATCAGGATCAGCTTTTACTGTACCATTAGAGAACACTGAACCTACATATTTTACAGAAGTAGTACAATATTGAAATTTGCTAGGATTAAACCGAATACTATATTTCCTGGCTACATTTACAACATTTAACAATATTTTATCCAGCTCTTCTTTAGAGTCTGCAAAGCACAATACATCATCCATGTATGTGACAACACCTTGTATACCAGAAAAATATTTTTTCACTTTTTTGCTGAACATTTCAGGAATGCAGTTTAAACCAAATGGTGCACGTAAGTACCTAAAACACCCAAAAGGTGTACTAAAAGTACACAGTTTACTTGATTCTTTATCCAAGACTAAATGATGGAATCCACTTTTTATATCTAAAACAGCAAAATATTTTTTATCTGCTATTTCCATTCTAATATCTTCTAATTTAGGTATTTCATAGAAATCTCTGACCAAATTTTTATTCAATTCTTGGGGGTCAATACATAACCTAAGTTCTCCATTCTCCTTTTCTACACAGACTAAATTAGACACCCACTCACTTGGTTCCTCTGATTCTGAAATAATACCTTCCTTCACATACTGGGATAGTGTTTCTCGTAACTTGTTTTTAATCTTCATGGGCACTCTCCTACTAGGTTGTGCCCTTGGCACTGCACCATCTTTCAGCTTCAATGAACATAGATCTGGAAACTGACCTATTCCTTGAAATACATCCTTATGCTTCTCCAGAAATACATCCTTGTCATCATCGTATGACTGCACTTGAACATCCACGTTCCTTATCTTCTCCATTACCTCCAACTCCGTAATGGATTGAAATCCCAACAATGATTTGGAACACTTGACAACATACACATTTGCAGATGTATGTACACCTCTAAACTCGAATACTCCTTTGAACATTCCTAGGGGCTGTACTACAAAGCCGCCAAAAGCCTCCAGTCTCAAATTTGATTTTTCCAATGGAATGTTTGAAAATTCCCTCTGATACACATCCTCAGACAGGACATTTACTCCTGCTCCTGTGTCAACTTTGAATTTCACTGGAATTTTATTCAGGTAAATTGTTTCAAACCACTCAGCTTGATTCACATCTAGAATGGTTACTGTATCTAAATCATACACAATTTCATTTACTGGTTTACCCTTTCTTCCAAATTGGTTCTGATGATTGGTCCTACATACATTAGCAAAATGGTTTTTCTCGTTACATTTCAGGCATATTTTTCCATATGCTGGACATTCTCTAATACTGTGGGACCGTCCACATTTTCTACAGGAAAATTTCCTTTGGCTATTTTGTTGCCTTGGTTGTTCACGATTCACATGTTGATTATACTTTATTTCTGTAATTTTGCTACAACTCACTGCTACAGTTGACTCTTTCTCAAGAACCTTTGAGTGTCTGTCAGCACTCTCAACAGCCTGGCAATAATTAATTACCTTTTTCAGGGTCATATCTTCCCTTAGTAATCGGCTCTGGAGATCTGAGTCTCGTAATCCCAGGACTAATTGGGTACGGAGCATTTTATCTCGTAAATCTCCAAAATCACATAGATCAACCAAATGTCGTAAATCTGTCAGAAAGTGGTCAAACTGTTCATTTTCAAGCTGTTTTCGCTTGAAGAAGTTGTAGTGTGTCATTGTTTCATTAATTTTTGGCTTTACAAATTGATCAAATTTGTTCAACACAGACTCTACTGTCTCCTCAACACCTTCTTCCTTGTCAAAGGTGTTATAAACCTTCAAAGCCTCTGGGCCTAACAGATTGAGTAACCTTGCCACCTGAACTTTGACTGGCTTTTCATAAGCCTCCGTGGCTATGAAATATATGTCCACCTCTTGACGGAACTTTCTGAGGTTCTCACCCACCGCATCATTGATCTCCAGTGGAGATGGCTTGTTGTACAAACTCATTACACTTCAAATACATTCACTGTTCTTTAAAACATGATTTATTCACAAAAACAGCTAACAAAGCTCAAAAATTCTTAAAGTTTCAGTTTTAGCAACAAATTATTTTTAAAATTTCACATTTTTTGATTGTTTACATTTTTCAATTCACCGATGTGAAGTTATCGTCCAACTGATAAAAATAACTACGGTAGTCAACGCGGACTACGGAAGCCAAAAATCGCCTCACTTTAGACGTGGCAACTGGCAACATAGGACTCTATTGTTCGCTACGCGGAGTACGCGGCAAACTTCAAAAAACAGACACGAGGAACAATATTTCAAAAAATTATAAAATTATAGCTTAAATGTTCATAAAACACGTATTTATTACGGTACAACGATAAGAGATAAAAAAAAGGATCAGAAATTATGTTAAAGACAGGAACACTTATTTTTTTATGATTATATAACAGTTTAAATTTAAACAACAAATAATTCACTATACCGACACCGACTGCGCCATGTTCTATTTACTTATTGAAGTAAATGTAAATGATTTATATTTGGAAATAAAGAACTCTTATTTTAGTTATTTAATCAAAAACTACAACACTTTATTAATTTTATATTAATTTGAACTATGATATTTTAAGGACACTCGAGTCCATAGGTCTTGTACCTTTTAATTCTATTTTCTAACTGAAGTAGGGATGTGGCTAGCTTCTCAACTCAGCATTGTTGTCAAACGTCCTAGCTACCTACACACAAAATATCATATACCTACTTAATATGTAAGTACATAAATGTATACTTGGGTAAAGTTTCAAGTTTTGAACAATCTCTGCTGAAAACTTGTTTGTCTAAAATTAGCTGGAAAACTTACACACACTTGATTACCTAACATGAAAACCTGACGGATTTGGATGAAGAGTTTTAGAGTTTAGAGTATTCTGTAGAGTTTTTGAGCATTCTGAAAGAGTTTTAGAGCATTCTATAAGAGTTTCAGAGCATTAGGTATGTAAGAAATTGGAATAGATTGAAGTAAATTTTGGTGTTTTTCCAATAGATTGGCGCTTTTCACCGCCGTTTTTATTTTGTCACAATTGAATAACTAACCTACTAAATTAGACTCATGTGGTCTGTGTCATAGCCTACCCATCGCGTGGTATACGAACACAAACATATACTATGTACTTTCAATAAACAAGCTTGGACATCCTCCTTAGAAACAACATACATACATGACTATACATAATTATGTAAACAATAAATAAAGGTGTAAATAATAAATCAGACAGACATAATTATGTAAATAATAAATCAGACAGACACAGCATTGCATTGCAGCGATTATTCCCGATAGTCCCACAACTGATACTCTTACCATCAACCAACACAACCATCAATACACTTACCATTGGTAAAAGTCACCAATCCCTCATCTGCCAACATCCGCTCTTCACTTATCCCCTTGTCCTCTTCCAAGCTTCTACTACCTAAGTCATTCCCCCCTCTAAGTTTCTATGCTCCATCACCTAAGTAAGAATTCGCGTCCCTCCAAGCTTTTATCCCCTGTTCCTCCATCACCTAAGTTCCCCCTTTTCCCTTCTGTTTCTCCGGGGTATCGAGAGAGCTCGTCAATATTTTTACTTTCCTTATCCTATAGGAAGGAAAGTAATGTAATCGGGTCAAATTTTCGATGGTCAGTTTTTAGTGTCAAAACACGTTTTGAGGTCCCGACACAAAATGTCCTTGTAGGCAATGTACTTTAAATGAGAGTGTTCACCCACGCACGACACGATTTTTTTCCGAACGACACAAAATGTCCTTGTAGGAAATGTAATTTCAATGAGAGTGTTCCCGTCCCCACTAGGCACGATTTTTTTTCCGAACGACTCAAAATGTCCTTGTAGGCAATGTACTTTAAATGAGAGTGTTCACCCACGCACGACACGATTTTTTTCCGAACGACACAAAATGTCCTTGTAGGCAATGTACTTTAAATGAGAGTGTTCACCCACGCACGACACGATTTTTTTCCGAACGACACAAAATGTCCTTGTAGGCAATGTACTTTAAATGAGAGTGTTCACCCACGCACGACACGATTTTTTTCCGAACGACACAAAATGTCCTTGTAGGCAATGTACTTTAAATGAGAGTGTTCACTTACGCACGACACGATTTTTTCCCGAACGACAAGTGGGAACGGAACTCCGTATTAACTCCCCTGATCTCACTTCTCCTAAGGTAACATATTCAAATAGATGCATCATAAATTTGTCTCGCACAAGATGTATGTGTCGGAAACTTATGCCACTCCGTTGCTTCTATATCTTTCCTGTACCGTGTGCAGACGAAAATGCTTCAGTGACTCGTTCACCTCTTTTCCCTTCTATTCCTCCGTCACCTGAGAGAAATCCCCTTGTCCTCTTCCAAGCTTCTACTACCTAAGTCATTCCCCCCTCTAAGTTTCTATGCTCCATCACCTAAGTAAGAATTCGCGTCCCTCCAAGCTTTTATCCCCTGTTCCTCCATCACCTAAGTTCCCCCTTTTCCCTTCTGTTTCTCCGTCATCTACGAGAAGTCCCCTTCCCTATCACCTAAGTAATTTCCCCCTCTAAGTTTCTATTCTCTATCACCTAAGTCATTTTCCCTCCTAGAGGGGGAAAGCTAAGCTTGTTCACCTTTTCCCTTCTCTTCTCCGTCACCTAAGTAAGAATTCCCGTCCCCTATAAGTTTCTATGCCCTGTTCCTCTACCAGCTTTCCCCTCCAAGTTTCTATTCTCTCTTCCCCTATCACCTAAGTGTCCTAAGTCATTTCCCCTCCAACCTTCCCTCTTCCTCTATCACCTAAGAGAAGTCCCCTTCCAAGTTTCTATCCCCTGTTCCTCTACCAGCTTTCCCCTCCAAGTTTCTATTCTCTCTTCCCCTATCACCTAAGTGTCCTAAGTCATTTCCCCTCCAACCTTCCCTCGCTAAGCTTCTATCCTCTACTATTACTTAAGTAATTCCCAAAGTTCCCTTTTAGAAACATTAGAGCTTTCGAGCTGTGACGACTCTATCTTGGATCTCTTATTCTACACTTCTACAGCAATGAATATCCAGGAGCAACAGGTGTCTCTCGAGGGGAAAATGATCTAATAACCTTGAAATTATTGTTAAAACACAGGGTTTTCTGTTCCCTCCTAAAGTTCCCTCACATCTCCTTCCCAATATCCTTCCCTTGCATCTTCCTTCCCTTGCATCAATATCCTTCCCTTGCATCCTAAAGTTCCCTTACATGATCTCCTTCCCAATATCCTTCTCTTGCATCTTCCTTCTCAAAGTCATTTAATCCTTTTCTAAATTTCTACCGACGCAATGGCCGCGTACGAGTATTTCTGTCCCATGGGGGCCGACAAGAGTTATTGAGCAGAATCATGCTGACAACAATTCCAGACAAGGTGTAAGCCTTCCAGTACAGTGTTCCTCAACGTAGCCCTATTCAAGCAGCTTGAGAGAGCAATATTCAATTCAATCCAGTACCTTATATCTAGTTTACCTCAATTTATACGCCTAATGGTTAATTCCCCTAGGGGGCACGGTTGGTCCAGTGGTAACGCGCTTGCTTGCCATGCAGAAGGTCCCGGGTTCGAATCCCACCATCGACAAAAATTTGAATTTTTTTCACATTTTCTCATACAAATGAGCTCTGATCTCGAAATTTGTCGCGACGACCTTGATAGTATTCCGTATTCCCTAATACCTTATTCACAATGTCTGCGAAGAGTAGAGAGTCTCATTATGCTAACAGTTTCTTCGGTGATTTTTCGGTATCTCGGGTTCTCAGGCATTTTCCAAAACCGACTCGAGTTTCGTCCCACTCGTAGGCCTTTTCTCACCTCTCTCACTCAGGCTTTCGTGTTTCACCAAAATAGCAGGTCATTAAACTCTCATATTTCTTTTAGCTTACATATTTTACTATCCATATTTTGTATTCTAGGTACTTGCCGGGAGGCGAGCGAACGTTAACAGAACGAGTCCAACGCAACACCCGGTGATGAAAGACATCCATTCTTTACTATCCATCCATACATCCATACTTTACCATCCATATTCTCAATCATACTCTTAAGTTACTGATTAAATGTTCTAAAGTTGTTACACTTTGCAGGTGGCATTACAGAAGGATTTATCATGCAACGCTATAATGATCTTCGACATGCGGCACTTGATAAGGAATAAGTTTGATCATTTACTAAGCGCTATGATCAAATACTTTATGATCAAATCCTTCAAATTAGGGTTAACTCGACTAATCAGGCAGATCAACTTGAATCCATTTCAGGAATTCCACCGACAAACAAGTTTTTGACCTATAAAATGGTACGGTTGATATCAATCTTAAATTCAGGTAACTTTTTACATAACTGTTCGTGTAAGGCATACCGAATCATGACTACCAATCAAAGGCGAGGATAGTTCATATACTTGACGTAGAAATTTCATTAATCAGCAGTGTTCGAGTAAGTATCTAAAATTCTAGACAGAATATAATTTTATGGTTTAGTTTTCTTCTTCTTCTTCTTTTTTCAGAGGTTTGAGAAATTGGTTGCCCATTTCATAGGTTATTTTTTCTGACTTCTGAGTGTTTTGCACATTCCTTGATCGTGAAGGTCTTTTAGGGCATCTGCAAAAAAGGAGCACAGAGCACTCCTTGAATTGTATTTAAGGCCTGCTATTTCCATAGAAGGGTGCGGTACGGAACGTACTCCTTAAGAAACACCGGTACATATTCTTTAAGCGAAGTTCGAACAGGCAAAGAGAGTAAGAAATGAGGTTACGGTAATGGGAATATTTTCCTTAGGCGGTTAAGTACAATAGGTAGAGGGAAATTTCCCTCAGGAAGAGTAAGGGGTTACGGGTACGCCAGGCTGGTAGGGAAATTTCCCTCAGAGACGAAGGGGTTGTGGGAGGGGAAAGCGCTCTCGACTCGATTAATATGTTAATGTACATCTCCTCAGGGAAAAATTACCATGCTCGAGCTTTCTCCCCTTGCTGAAAAGGTCAAAGTTCGAGCGCTTCATTGCACAATTATGGGAGTCTCGTACGAGCCTGATTGTAGATTGTTTCCGACATTTATTTATGTGCCTGTATGACCTAGTAATCTGGTAGTGTTCATATCCTATAACGAAAGCAGCTATCTGGTAGTGTATTCGTATCAGCGTCAGCAAATATAACGAAAGCAGGTTCATAAATATAACGAAAGGCATCCAATGGTGGGGGGGGGTTGCGGCGATTCCAGCAAGGATTTGACTTTAGCGATAGATGATTACTGAAGTATTGGAATTATTATTAGTGGTACACGTTAGAATATTAGGGACCACAGTATTCTTGGTAAAGTTATAGGTGCAGTATAGTTCGACAGGCTTATGCTTTCTTGGATTTGAAATATTGAAATATCTCTTGTCAGAGTCTTCAAAGTTATACCTTGAAGTGACATTATGAATAGATTGAATAGACACATACATGGTGAGGCCAGAAGCGTACCGTATATTGTAACATTTGTAACCAAGACATGCATGTGTATCATACAGTGATGAAAAATGATGATTACTCAATGGAAAATATCATGTAAATAATTATCTACAGAAGGTAAGGGCAACACCAACACATCATACTAATGCATTCTTGCAGTCTGATCCAAGGATCTGTCCATTAGGTTGGTGGTACAATTTTACTTCCGAATTTCGCTCTGGGGTGAACTTAACCTTGTAACCTGGGTGGCTACTTGAGTGACGTTACATGTACACTTATACAAAGTATCATTACAGGATACCTATCTACCAATATCATGCTAGGATACCTAACGATACCTGGAGATACGTATGGAGTAGAATAGAATAGAATATGCCTTGTTTATCCTGCCAGAATGAGACTGAAAAGTCCCTTTACTCCCGCAGTCTAAACGAGGTCTTATATATTTCATAGGTAAAGTTTACAGATAAGTAATACAAAACATGGGGTCGAGTGGATTGGTACACATCACATGCCTTCAGGCACACTCCATTTGTCAAGGGTCTAGGTTTTCCTTGCCTTTGGGATCAATTTAATTTAAAGACATCTTAAAAGAACCATGGTCCATGTTATAATTGTACAAGTAGGTATCTCATTAGAACCTACTGGAAAATATTTTATACCTACCTATCACATTTTTCATCTGAAATCGAATGTGTCAAGTTTGTCCTCCCCCGTCTCTTCCTTGATATGACTGCTATTCAGTGCTATTCTTCAAGTAAATTCGGTCCCACCTACATCACCTGCCGTCCCTATCGTCCCGAAATGGAAGACAGGAGGATTGGTTAGGAGGGTCTCATGATGGATATCTTCTCGCCCATCTGATGAGAGGCATACTACGGGATGGGCATGCTATACAACACAGGCCACAAGCGTCTAATGTAGCTCTACAATACTTTACAAATCTACATCACAGTTTTTACATTCTTTACAAACTTCATAATTGATGGTATGGAGAATAGACAACTTGATAATTAGCAAACTCGAGTTTTGCTCTCAAGGATTTGATGCTTTGGGGATAATGACATTAATGACAGCTTGGTTAACCCCCTTATACACCGTTCTACTCTCGTTTCTACAGAGAGTTTGTGTCCGATGCAAAGCATGCTCAGAGAAAGAAAAATAGAAAGTTAGAATGAAATTTTCAAAAGACATTAGTTGCAAAAACTTTTGCAATGAAGAGTGTGGGATTGATTTCCAGATAACAGGACATCCAGACCCACTAAAAGTCTGGTTCTGGTCTCATAATATGAACTCAAAGAGGTAGGGCGAGCTTCAGGCTTATAGAATGAAATTTTCAAAAGACACCAGTTGCAAAAACTTTTGCAATGAAGAGCGTGGGATTGATGTCCAGATAACAGGACATCCAGACCCACTAAAAGTCTGGTTCTGGTCTCATAATATGAACTCAAAGAGGTAGGGCGAGCTTCAGGCTTATTGAAAACTGTTCGGGCACAGTCTTCGGTGCAAACGATACGACGACCCGATAGAGGCCAAACAATTGGTCGGCAAATTCCCCTCAAGTGTCGAAAATGTGTACCGAATTTCATCAAAATAGGATCAACCATTTGAGAGATATCGCAGAACAAACCAACAAATGTGTCAAAGGGTGTTTTAGAAATAAAGTGGTGCAATATTGAACTGTTGAGACAAAGCAGGGGTGCACAAACTCAAAGTGACCGCGGGCCGCATTGGACCTTAAAAGGTTGGCCGCGGGCCGCATTCATTTGTAGATGGCATCCCAAACAATTGGTCGGCTAATTCCCCTCAAGTGTCGAAAATGTGTACCGAATTTCATCAAAATAGAATCAACCATTTGAAAGATATCGCAGAACAAACCAACAAATGTGTCAAAGGGTGTTTTAGAAAAAGTGGTGCAATATTGAACTGTTGAGATAAAGCAGGGGTGCACAAACTCAAAGTGACCGCGGGACGCAGTTTGTGCATACCTGAGATAAAGGGACTGCATGTCCCACTCTGACAGTCTAAATAAATAAAGTGGTGCAATATTGAACTGTTGAGATAAAGCAGGAGTGCACAAACTCAAAGTGACCGCGGGACGCAGTTTGTGCATACCTGAGATAAAGGGACTGCATGTCCCACTCTGACAGTCTAAATAAAGCGCTATACTATACTAACATAGGACTAGGACACCATAGCCAAAAGGTCAAAACCAATATATCTAAGGCTCTAAGGGTTAAATTCTGCACTAGTTACAACAAAGAAAACTATTCAGCAACTTCCACCCATCCGAGACGAACTATATCTGAACTACATAATCCCAAGAATCCAGATCAAAGCTATTGTGCTGATGTAATAAGGTAGAATGTAGAAAGAAATCTGCACTAGTTACAACAAAGAAAACTATTCAGCAACTTCCACCCACCCGAGACGAACTATATCTGAACTACATAATCCCAAGAATCCAGATCAAAGCTATTGTGCTGATGTAATAAGGTAGAATGTAGAAAGAAACTTAATATGTAAGTACATAAATGTATACTTGGGTAAAGTTTCAAGTTTGGTACAATCTCTGCTGAAAACTTGTTTGTCTAAAATCTAAAATTAGCTGGAAAACTTACACACACTTGATTACCTAACATGAAAATCTGACGGATTTGCATGAAGAGTTTTAGAGTTTAGAGTATTCTGTAGAGTTTTTGAGCATTCTGAATGAGTTTTAGAGCATTCTATAAGAGTTTCAGAGCATTAGGTATGTAAGGAATTGGAATAGATTGAAGTAAATTTTGGTGTTTTTCCAATAGATTGGCGCTTTTCACCGCCGTTTTTATTTTGTCACAATTGAATAACTATGGGTTATTCCGTTTCTGAGAGCCATATTTATGAACAAAAGCTTGACTGTAGCATCAATTCCAAACATCTGATTGGCCAAAATGCGTTTCAGATTAACTTCAGGGCGAGAATTTTTTGTTTGAAAACCTGAGAAGTCTGGAAGAAAATTAACAGAGAGTCCTTCTAGCTGTCTGTGAAATGGAGTGGCCTCTTGAGAATCCAGCAAATATGGCGGGAAAAGAACTAAACTTTGCCATCAGCAATTCAGCATCGACCCTAATGAAGCTACCGAAAGCAATTAGAATAATGAAATAGGCACCAGAACAAGGAGTTTTTGTTTTAATGCTTTCAATCTCTAATAAAACAATATGAAAATTAAAGTGGAGCGAAAGAAGGAAAAATTGAAGAGATGGGCAGAAGAGGAGAAAGAAAGAAGAAGGAGAGGAGAAAGAGAGAGCTGGAAAAAGGGAGAGAGAGAGAGAGAGAGAGAAAAAAAAGAGAGAGAGAAGGGAATAAAAAAAAAACGAAAAACGAAAAATTTTCAGACAAAAAAAAAAAAAAAAAAAAAAAAAAAAAAAAAAAAAAAAAAAAAAAAAAAAAATGGATCATCTACAATGCTACAACTATTACAACTATCACTATCACTACAACTATTACAAATATCACTATCACTACAACTATTACAACACAATATAAACAACGTGTTAGTCACGCTCTTATGTCACCGTGGAAACATGGAGCAGAATTGTAAGAATATTGGCGAATGCTGTGAGAAAATATTGACAACAAACCAACAAGACTAGCAACTATCAAGACAGAGTAGATGATATCTACCAGCTAGAGTGCTAGATACTAGATGGTTATGTACCCACTTACACGCGCATTTATGAACAAAATAATTAATAATTATTGGGATCTCAAGTATAGCACTGAAGCAGATGATTTTCGAAAAAGCTCAAGTAGGCAGTTGTTGTTCTTATTTAAAGAGACTTTGAATATGAAGACACACCTAAGTACCTAACCTTAAAGCTTTCCCTGTAATAAAGTGAACTTTGAACCTTGTCGCTCTGATGTGTCAATAATACAAAGGCACACATACCTGCATTACCTACATACGGGTAAAAAGTAAAAACTGAAGGTGAACAAATGAACATACATAGATAGCTATACAATATGTACCAAAAGTTCTGTCCTTTAATCTTTTGAACAGCTAGGCATTTTGAATCGATCCTAGGATATGGGAAAGGCAAATGCATCGCCCATCCACTGGTGACGTCAAAAACCCGTTTCGACCCCCTGAAGGAGGAAATATTTGTGAATAAAAATCGTCATTTCTCGAGAAATTTAAATGAGACCTTTTTTGGAGTACTTTTCGAAATCTATGAAAACTTTCATGTGGAATCTCTCCTTTTTTCTTTTTCTTTCTTGGCAACATTTAAGCCGGCGTTTACTCATTTTTTCTCTCCCCATTTCCCCAATAATTTAAAAAGAACACGAGTTCGTGTCCACCCTGTATACAGTGTGTATATCTGAAGAGTAAAAGCACACTCATGTGAGTGGAAAGTTCACACAGCACAGATTTCAGCATTTCCATTTTTCTCCATCTCAGATAAGGTGGAAAATAACAGGCAGGATACCTATAGAGTTCCAGCACTAAGTCCCTAGGGATCAAGTTACTCCCGTATTGTGAACTTTCTCTCGTAGAACGTCAACTTCTTTTTCCATTATATGTATACAGGGTGTCGAGAAATTTAACTTAAATAACTTTATAAGGGGTGATTCATTTTTTCCCCCTTTGAACAGGGGTCTGAGAATACAGTTAACTTGAGCTACAGGGTTTCTCAGTTGAATTACATAGTTATGATTTTTTTTTTTTTAATTTTGATAAGGTGGGAAATAACAGGCAGGATACCTATAGAGTTCCAGCACTAAGTCCCCAGGGATCAAGTTACTCCCGTATTGTGAACTTTCTCTCGTAGAACGTCAACTTCCATTATATGTATACAGGGTGTCGAGAAATTTAACTTGAATAACTTTATAAGGGGTGATTCATTTTTTTCCCCCTTTGAACAGGGGTCTGAAAATACAGTTAACTTGAGCTACAGGGTTTCTCAGTTGAATTACATAGTTACGATTTTTTTTTTTACTTTCTATTTTTTATAATAATTAACTTTATTTTTCTATAAGACAGAACATGACAAAGAAATAGATTTATAGATTTGAATTTCGATTCTTTCATTTTTGGACACCCTGTATGACTTCATTTCTCTATAGGTCAACTTTTTCCCCCAAACATTCACACATTTGAGACGTTCTCTCTCTCTCTCTCTCTCTCCTTGTGAAATGTGTTTCTCAAATACATATCAAGAAGATGAGAAAAAATAGGAGAGAGAAAGAAAGGAGGGAGAGAGAAAAACAACAAACATGGTTTTAGTTTTAAACAAATGCTAAATTTTTGATGAAATATTTGACTTTCCATCTCATTCTAACATTACATGTCAACTCCATCATGTTGTAGGATTTCATGTCATCTCATAATATTACTTCTCTCTCTCTCTCTCTTTTCTTATGGCTCTCTCTTTCTGTTTCTCTCTCTCCTTCCCTCTTTACTTTTCCTCTTTCTCTCTCTCTCCCTATCTCTCTTTGTCTCGTTCTCTGTTCTCGCTTTTTTACGTTCAATAATATAATAATATTTTATTTGCACTTATTTACAAAGTAATAAATCTACATAATTATACCTATTTAGGTACAATGTAATTTACAAATTTCTTTCTCTACCCTTCTCTCTCTCTCTCTCTCACCCTCACTTTAATATGGGTTATGTGCTTAATACATGAATAGGTACTTCGACATATATGTTTACAAAATATTTCCCACTTGTCGTGAGTTTCATCCGATTTTTTTTTTTTTTCCCCGAATGTCCTGTAGGCAATGTAATATAAATGAGAGTGTTCTCACTACACACGACACGATTTTTTTCCGAACGACACAAAATGTCCTTGTAGGAAATGTAATTTCAATGAGAGTGTTCCCGTCCCCACTAGGCACGATTTTTTTTCCGAACGACTCAAAATGTCCTTGTAGGCAATGTACTTTAAATGAGAGTGTTCACCCACGCACGACACGATTTTTTTCCGAACGACACAAAATGTCCTTGTAGGCAATGTACTTTAAATGAGAGTGTTCACTTACGCACGACACGATTTTTTCCCGAACGACAAGTGGGAACGGAACTCCGTATTAACTCCCCTGATCTCACTTCTCCTAAGGTAACATATTCAAATAGATGCATCATAAATTTGTCTCGCACAAGATGTATGTGTCGGAAACTTATGCCACTCCGTTGCTTCCATATCTTTCCTGTACCGTGTGCAGACGAAAATGCTTCAGTGACTCGTTCACCTCTTTTCCCCTTCTATTCCTCCGTCACCTGAGAGAAGTCCCCTTGTCCCCTTCCAAGCTTCTACTACCTAAGTCATATCCCCTCTAAGTTTCTATGCTCTATCACCTAAGTAAGAATTCGCGTCCCTCCAAGCTTTTATCCCCTGGTCCTCCGTCACCTAAGTTCCCCCTTTTCCCTTCTGTTTCTCCGTCACCTACGAGAAGTCCCCTTCCCTCAGATTTGGAGATTTTTCCCTCCGGTATGACGTATCATTAACAGTTTTTTGCAATCTTACACCCCGTTTTTATGGTGTTGCTCACAAGTCAGACTGAAATAAGCTTTGGCCAATCGGAAACGTAGACTCAGTCATAATATCCTCAGTCAATAATGAAGTATCTGTCGGATAACCATAAGACTGAATGTCGGGTAACCAAAGAGCTTAGACCTCAGGAAACCTGTCAGAGCGACAAAATACCAGCGCATATGAATCACACCGGTCCTAAGAGCTTAGAAGACCTAGAGCGTCAACCAAATCAACTTTTACCGTTAGATATACCTTCTTCATTGGCTCCTATAAGTTGGTTAGGGCCCATATCGTAAATCACTAACAAGGCTGGTTTGTTACAGATCGTTCATTATCGTGTAAGGAATAGGTACAGATCGCTCCGTTCATTTGAATATTATCGGGCGGAAAATCGCAAAAGAGATTTGTTCAATATTCACGAGATACTGAGAATCGTATCCACACAAATCGTACCTATCTACCCAAATCGTCCACGTCTTACTATAACTAATTTCATTTATCCACAAGGGAATGGTAATATCACTTGAGGCTGATACCAAATTGGAGACCATGTTTGTTTCCAACTTTTTTTCTCTTCTTTCTTTCTCAATCTTTATCTCTTGTTGGTGACGTCATAATCTTGGTGACAAGGAATCAATGAACCTTATCTACATTTGGTGATCGCATGTCTACGCCTGAGTTGCTTATGGTGACTTGAAGTTGTTTCCGGTTCAAATCCAGTTAGGATCTGGTCGGCGCGAATGACTGTCCGTACGACTGTAGTGTTGAAGCACCTTTTAAACGGGGGAAAAGTTGGTGTCAATAAAGAGAAAAAAGAGGTTCGCCCAGTTGGTGACAAGTGTCAATGTTTATTTGGGGAAAAAGTTGTTGTCAATGAAGGTTATGAAGGGAAAAAAAGTTGTCCATTTGATGTCAATGTTTACTTTAAGTTAATAGATTTTGGAGAAAGACTGCTTGGTACTTCTTTAATGGTATTTTTTTCCTTCTCGTTAAATTAGTCATCAAGTTCAACTCTCTTTTCCTTGATTACCTTGATGTGGCCGTGATTTTGATTTAATATTTCAATTTGATAGTATAAAGGCCAATAAAAGGATGGGTGACTTAAACATTATATTGGGAATAAAGGGAGAACGGGCTCTAGTCTTGATTTTAAATCATTACATGAAAGTAAAATCAAAAAATTAAATCAAGAATGATAATAAACTGAATATTAAACAAATTAGGTAGGTACAAAGGTATTCTTTACCACGATCGAATAAACTACGGGCCAAAAATTCCCGGAGGGACGGGCCCAGCTTGTTCATTCCTACGCCGCATCGATGCGGCGTTCACTCTGCGTCAGGAGTGGGGGTAAAAAATGGAAATTCAACAAACATGACGACATCTAGTGGAGAAATTACGAAACATTTTTTTCATTTCCCTCAATACAATTACAATATGGCGGAACCTGAAGCTACTCGAGACTCGCATCAGGGATTTAAGACGCAGCGTTGACGCTAAAGTAGGGGAAGTGGAATGAAAAACACGCGTCGGGTTCGCATCGCACCCACGTCGGAATGAAAAACAGACCTACACTAGACGTTCTAGTTAAGGTACGGTAACGGTCAGCTCACAGTCAAAATTTGGAACATTCTCGCTACGAATCTTTTTGATCGGACCGAAACTGGACCGTGACCGGAGCGAGGCTGGCACTGTAGTGTGAATAGGCAGCGATCAAGCAACGATTAACATTCCCTCGTTCAATTTTCAAAGTACGATGTTATTTCGCGATCGTGTTTTTTAATACCTAAAACTCATAATAAATTATTTAATTTCTTATTCCAAATTTGTTTTCTCTCTTTCATTTATTTTATTTATTTTTATCACTTTATTTATTCTTTCTTCATTTATTCTTCATTTATTTTATTATTGCAAGAGTGAAGTGAGACAAATCGTACCACAGATTAGCGATTGCAGCTAATTCGAAATTTGTGAACTTACTCAGACTCATTTTACAAAAAAAAAAATCAAGATAAATAATAAAAAATAATTAAAAAAAACTACGCCTAGGACTAGGACCAACTAGAATTGAAAGAAAAATGACCGAAGCATGAACGTTGCTTGAACGATAGTGTGAATACTCAATCTTTTGATCGGACCGTGACTGGACCTTGACTGGCACTATAGTGTGAATCAGGCTTTACCTAGCATGCTCCATCAAGTTTGGTATGTATTTTTCAAGTGTGACAAGGATGCGACACGAAACTTTGGGTTAAGACCGGTGCAACGGTTGGCGGGATTTTACCGCTTTTCGGCGGTTTTCGGTGTAATTTAACAATATCTCGGGAACGGTACAAGATAGAGACTTGAAATTTGGTATGTAGTTCACAAATGTGACAAGGATGCATTGCTGCGCTTGGCGGTATTTTGACCTCTTTTGGACAGATTTCGACCGTTTTTTGGCGGTTTTCAGCTATAGCGACAAAACAGTTAGAGATATTGTAAAAGTTAGGGTAAAAGAACACTCAAATAAGCATCATTCAATAGGATAAGGAAAGTCGTGTGATGTTCACACCAGATTTTTAAGTAGAGTATTTCTTGGGTATTTTTAGGTACTTAAGCTTGGTATTTTCGTCCCTCTTCAGTGGCGCGGGGTACGTCAAACTGAAAGGACATTATTTATTTATTTATTTATTGGTAGATGTCAGAGTTTTTGGAGTGGAGACAAGAATAGAATGCAACTCCAACCCTTGGAGCATTATTTCTTACACCAAAACAAATTAACAAAGTTAAGAATGGGTAGGCAGATAGGATCGAGTTATGTACGTATGCTAATTAGAATAGAATAGAATAGAATAGAATATACCTTGTTTATCCTGCCAGAATGAGACTGAAAAGTCCCTTTACTCCCGCAGGTCTAAACAAGGTCTTATATATATATTTCATAGGTAAAGTTTACAGATAAGTTTATAAACCTTGCTTAACTTAAATAAAAAATAAATAAATACAAAATGTTTGGTGATAACTGTGTGAGGAGAGGGAAACTGTGTGAGGAAATACGTGCAACGTGCACTGATAGTGGAATATAAAACATACGTACAAAGGTGCATAAGTGAATTACCCGAATGAGGCTGAAAAATACCTTCACCCCAACCCCTAGAGCTGTAAAATCGTCCGGCTGAAAACATGCTAGATCATGGATCTTGGTTGGTCAATCAAAGAATTTCCATGTTCTTTTGGGGAAGTTATAGTTGAGTAAACGTGTGGAATTTGGTGGATTTCGAATACGAAAGTCATCTGAGAATATTCACTCGACCTTTTTATCTTTATCGACTAAGAGGTCGACTTTATCGTTATCCAACTATACATCAGGCGGTCTGGTCCACTGTCCAAGTGTCCACCAAGAAGAGGTCATCAACTGTCGATTGGAATCGGAGTTGGCCTGAAATCCAGATCACATATGACAATTGAGCTTGGTATTTTCGTCCCTCTTCAGTGGCGCGGGGTACGTCAAACTGAAGGGACGGTCTGATCCACTGTCCATGTGCACCAAGAAGAGGTCATCAACTCTCGATTGGAATCGGAGTTGGCCTGAAATCCAGATCACATATGACAATTCACCACATTCCTCAGTCGAGTAAAAGTCACAGGCCTTGGCAGGAATCAATAAAATGGCCGGAGCAATCTTACGTTGTAGCGTATAGAAGAGACGTCCTTGTCTGTCTTTTAATTCTTTCTCTTTCTAGCCGAGTGTATGTCGTATGCAATGGACGTAGAGACCAGTGCCGGTGATGGGGATAGATTTCGGGGGGGATTGGTTGATCAAAGGTGGTGATCAAATTTGATCATAGTCGAGAGAATGATGACTTGATGACATCGCCGGGCCGCGACAAGTCAAACAAAGGCTTTATGAGTCAGTAAATTCACGACTATTTTACAAGTCTTTTCCGCGTACTTCGCCATTTGCTGATTAGAAATAGAAAACAAGTTGTTGCTCTTCTTCAAATTGTGACCTCAAAAACAAAGTAATTATCTTGTTCTTTTAGAATTTTAGTCAAAAATTTCGATTTTCAACAAAAAAATTTGTCTTGCAATTTTGCCTATATTCTCCAAATCTAGAAGATAAGTTCTCCCAATTCTTTATCATCAATTCATCACAAATCGCCCCACTAAATTGTGAGCTCAAAAACAAAGGAATTATCTTGTTCTTTTAGAATTTTAGTCAAAAATTTCGATTTTCAACAAAAAAATTTGTCTCAAAAAAATTGTCTTGCAATTTTGCCTATATTCTCCAAATCTAGAAGATAAGTTCTCCCAATTCTTTATCATCAATTCATCACAAATCCCCCCACTACCCTCCTCCACTGTCGCATATTCTAGGCGAGAATTCCTCAAGCTCTAGGGTAGGGCATCCCGTGCTCATGGAATGTTAATGACACCCAGGCTCTACACTCACGGCAAAGTTCGATATCTGGTCCGATTCGCAAGTCGATAGTTGACAATCGACGAAAACGATTTGGTCCAATGCCAAAATCGGCCAGATCGCAAACCAGATGTAACGCGATATGTCCCACGACCATCGTATGGAAGGTAAATCACTAAATGGACTCAATCCTGGTCCGATTCGCAAGTCGATAGTTGACAATCGACGAAAACGATTTGGTCCGGTGCCAAAATCGGCCAGATCGCAAACCAGATGTAACGCGATATGTCCCACGACCATCGTATGGAAGGTAAATCACTAAATGGACTCAATAAATCACTAACAAGGCTGGTTTGTTACAGATCGTTCATTATCGTGTAAGGAATAGGTACAGATCGCTCCGCTCATTTGAATATTATCGGGCGGAAAATCGCACAAGAGATTTGTTCAATATTTACGAGATACTGAGAATCGTATCTACACAAATCGTACCTATCTACACAAATCGTACCTATCTACACAAATCGTACCTATCTACACAAATCGTCCACGTCTAACTATAACTCATTTATCCACAAGGAAATAGTAATATCACTTGAGGCTGATACTAAATTGGAGACCATGTTTGTTTCCAACTTTTTTTTTCTCTTCTTTCTTTTTCAATCTTTATCTTTTTTAGTCTCATCAGTATGTTCATTCTCACGGTAAGGTTGACTAAAAAGAAATCTTTACAACTTTTACACACAGTACCATTCAGTGGCGCAATTTCCGCAATAGTGGGTGGCCTAACGTCACAATTTTGGCCAAAAGCTGCATTTATTCAGGAAAGCACCAAATTTGGTATGGACCTTCATTGGGATACGAGATACTGAGAATCGTATCTACACAAATCGTACCTATCTACCCAAATCGTCCACGTCTAACTATAACTAATTTCATTTACCCACAAGGGAATAGTAATATCACTTGAGGCTGATACCAAATTGGAGACCATGTTTGTTTCCAACTTTTTTTCTCTTCTTTCTTTCTCAATCTTTATCTCTTTTAGTCTCATCAGTATGTTCATTCTCACGGTAAGGTTGACTAGAAAGAAATCTCTACAACTTTTACACACAGTACCATTCAGTGGCGCAATTTCCGCAAATCGTTTTTGTCCAAGTAGATAATTTATGTAGGTACGTAAAACATTTTTTTATGTTTTCACTTGTAGCAGGCTGTGGCCCAAAAAGCTGTATGTGGAGGTGGCTGATGCATTCGTTGATTTACAACTTTTACACAGTACCATTCAGTGGCGCAATTTCCGCAAATCGTTTTTGTCCAAGTAGATAATTATGTAGGTACGTAAAACATTTTTTTTTATGTTTTCACTTGTAGCAGGCTGTGGCCCAAAAAGCTGTATGTGGAGGTGGCTGATGCATTCGTAGATTCGTAAAAGCTTATGATTCGTAAAAGCTTTTAGGGCTATTTGCCCCTACATCTAAGCCTCAGAGTAGACTTTTTGTTTACGGACTTAGGAAATGATGTATATGGTAATGGTAAGTGATGTAAATCCCAGATACAGTTTTGAGCCGACAAATTATATGTTTTTTTTTTTTTTTTTTTTAAAAAAAGCCCGTTTTTTAGGGCTATTTGCCCCTACATCTAAGCCTCAGAGTAGACTTTTTGTTTACGGACATAGGAAATGATGTATATATGGTAATGGTAGTGATGTAAATCCCAGATACAGTTTTGAGCCGACAAATTACATGTTCGATCAATAAGATCCACTATGACTATGAAGCTCGGTTGATAATGTCGAACTTATAGAAGAAGCACTCGTGATCATAGGATTTCCTAGTAACATAGCCTGAGTCAACTGACCAACTACTCGGAACTCAATAGAAATATCAGATTGGATTTCACAAGCTATTCTAACAATCCAACTACCTATATCTACTAGTATGGTTGACGTCTAACTACTAACTCTGACGTCTATCTATCTAACTACTGAACTCGAAACTCAAGTTGAACTCAGTATAGAAACATATGGTATCTAAGTATCTAGGATTTCTCAAGCTATTCCAACTATCTACTGGAATACTATATGGTTGACTACTGCACTTATGTAAATCTCAACCTCGTCCATTCATTGCGTTTGTTCCACTTATCCGAATATAAGTTAGTTGCGGAAGTCAACCTCTATTGAACGTGTGTGACACATACACAAAGACGTCGCCAAACCAGCTCACAAACTTTGTACAGTCAAATCTTGATGCAAAAGAACCTTGTTTCTTGTTTGACCGAAAATCTCCTTGTAAGAGACAGATTCAAGTCTTAAAAGAATTTAAATCTCAAAAGAATTTAACTCTCAAAATAGATTAAATGAACTCCCCATCCGTGGCACAAGCTCTGCTTATACGGGTGGGTACCTATACCATTTATAAGAAAAATGTATGTTCTGAGTTTTTTTGTCAATCAAATAGGTATAAATGGAAACTTATTAAATAATAAAAAAAAAAATAAAGATTGGGGATAAATCAGGGTCTGTGACCGTGATACACTACAATTGTACCGAAGGCGATCGACAGCGCTTCAGCTGCTCCTGTTTTAGAGATCACGGAGAGATCAATCAAGCTTCGTCTTTTATGGATGGAATTCTGTATAAAAAAAGAGGTTGAATCCGGAGACATGGACGGATGCAGCACAGGACAGACTCAGTTGGAGAGGCAGTATTGAGCAGACTTATGGTCGTCTAGGCTCTGGTCACGGATAAGTAAAAAGTAAATAAGTATAAAAAAAGTGCCACTCCCGTGGATTCTCTTTCATCCAGGTTTGACTGCACTAGAAATCATAAGCACAACCAACACGGTCACTTGTCACAAGTATGTCAGAAGTTTGGTCTATAGACTTCTCTACACATAGGCTCTCTGACTTCTCGAGTTTACTGAAGCAACCATCAGGTCTATCAGCTTCTATAGACTTTGATCTGAGGATTGCACGAAATACCGGTGGATTTCTTACGAGGGCTATGAACAGAAATAGAATAGGACTGGTCAAAGTAGAGGACAGCATTGCAAAATAACATATCATAATAATAGTGCTTTTGTATGCTGCTTTTTAACAGAACTAAAAGTCCCTTTACCAAAGCAGATTAAGCTACTACAATATAATTATGGCCAAATTAACAAACATTGTTGAGGATTTAGGATAAATGCCTCGGCTGGGACTGAACCACGCCCTCCTGTTTACCTGCAGGCGAGCAGCGCGGCGACAGTCTTGACCACTACACCACCGAGGCAATTGATGGTGATGGAGCTGCAAGAGCTGCTCCCACCATCTTCTAATGTCCGCTCCTCACACTGAGACCCTCTGACAGACCTAGACCTAGGGTATTTTAAGAAATTTACGTAAAACTATCAAGAGGAACTAAAAGGACCCTGAACCAATTGGTTGGACAGCTCTTCAAAGCACGACTTCATTCATGTAAACCTCTCCAGTAAGTCTAACGTCGAGTGTACCAGTTTACAAGACCGAGTTAAGTAGGGGAAAAGTATAAAAAAGTGCCACTCCCGTGGATTCTCTTTCATACAGGTTTGACTGCACTAGAAATCATAAGCACAACCAACACGGTCACTTGTCACAAGTATGTCAGAAGTTTGGTCTATAGACTTCTCTACACATAGGCTCTCTGACTTCTCGAGTTTACTGAAGCAACCATCAGGTCTATCAGCTTCTATGGACTTTGATCTGAGGATTGTACGAAATACCGGTGGATTTCTTACGAGGGCTATGGACAGAAATAGAATAGGACTGGTCAAAGTAGGGGACAGCATTGCAAAATAACATATCATAATAATAGTGCTTTTGTATGCTGCTTTTTAACAGAACTAAAAGTCCCTTTACCAAAGCAGATTAAGCTACTACAATATAATTATGGCCAAATTAACAAACATTGTTGAGGATTTAGGATAAATGCCTCGGCTGGGACTGAACCACGCCCTCCTGTTTACCTGCAGGCGAGCAGCGCGGCGACAGTCTTGACCACTACACCACCGAGGCAATTGATGGTGATGGAGCTGCAAGAGCTGCTCCCACCATCTTCTAATGTCCGCTCCTCACACTGAGACCCTCTGACAGACCTAGACCTAGGGTATTTTAAGAAATTTACGTAAAACTATCAAGAGGAACTAAAAGGACCCTGAACCAATTGGTTGGACAGCTCTTCAAAGCACGACTTCATTCATGTAAACCTCTCCAGTAAGTCTAACGTCGAGTGTACCAGTTTACAAGACCGAGTTAAGTAGGGGAAAAAAAGTAAGAATTCTGCAGAATTGTGACGTCACTAGAATGAACTTTATGGAAATAATGTTAATGTGACTCACCTAATGACCGTTAGATCAATAATGTGCTGGATAAGGTTATTTTAAGGATTATAAAGTTAGATCAATAATGTGCTAGATATGAAGGTTGTTTAAGGATTATAAAGGATTGCTGATGTACGTCATTGTGTACTTTACTAGATAATATCCTTGTGATTTAAAATGCCGGTAATCCTCTAGTATGAATATGAACAGGAAGTCTCGGCCAATGTCAATTTACACAACCAACAAACGGTACCAACCTACCAACTCGACCAATACGAGAAATCCCCAACCACAACGATCGTTTGGTAAGTGTTGGCCTTACGATATGAATGCCCAACAATTACACAACCAAAAAATAAATGTTGTTAGGGATTCTACATCAACACCAGAACAATCATATTAGGAGGTGTTAATTTCCAACCATCCACCATGGATGCCATAAAAGAATATTTCAAAGAACGTAAACAGACACAAATCTAAAAGAACAAGCCAACAAACACAAGCTTAGAAAACACAAAACTCCAATAGTAAGTTTGCTAAGTACTCGTAGGTATGTGCCAATTGTCAATAGGTGCCATGGAAGAATTTCATACAACGAGAAAATGACTTTAACAAAAAAAAAAAAAAAAAAAAAAAAACCCCACACAGGAAAAAAAGTGATGTTTATTTAATTATTTATCCATGTTCCTCTTTATTTAATTATTTGTATGACTTTACCAGAATGAATTTCCTTGCTACAGAAATAGCAAAGGTTGAGTGCGAAGGGCATCCACTCGTAAAGTTTGAAGCCAAAAACAAATGTCAGCCCAAAGCAATCACCCTGGTAGGGCTGATTGACAGGCTGACAAAAAATGCCGACCACGTCTGAACACGGGAAATGGCGAGGAAAAAGAAGAAGTTGTATGACTTTACAGATATTCGGGTTATTTTAGAAATGTTGGGATAGCGGTATATGACCGTACTTAATTACTTATATTGATGTTGAAGTTAAGCAACGTTGAGCGTGGCTGGTATGCGGATGGGTGACCATATGGGCAACCGCGTGATGTGGCTTTTTCCGTCCCCACTGAGGCGAGGTAAGGTTAATCTGAGGAGGCTGGTGCCTTGTTGTTGACGCTCAATAAACGTTGAAAGGATAAGATACCTTTTGGTTTTATTTACAATAAAACCTATTCTATTCTATTCACTGAAAATCTAGCAGTTTTAATACAGTGACGTTAAGGTGTGATTTACATCGTCGACAGGCCGTCGATCAACCTGTTGTTCTTCTTCTTCTTCTTCTCTTCCTCCTTTTTTTCTTCTTCTTCTTCTCCTCCTTCTTCTTTCTCTGTTCCTTTTTTCTACTCTTCTTCTCTTCCTACTCATCCTCATCCTTGTTCTTCCTCCTCCTCCTCCTGTCCTTTTTCCGTTCTTTTTCTTCTTCTCCTCATCTCCTCCTCCTTTTTTTCTATAAAGATAATTAAATGTAAACATTCGCGATCAAAACAGGAGAGACATGGCCAAAGGAAACCCCCATGCTTGTTTTATTTTTTCCATATGGATTTATGGACTGGGGTGGTTTTTTATTATGCAAATATAAACTGAGTAATAATCTTTGTATGGACCTGTACACTAAGCTACACGTGTAAACAAACAAACGAAGCAAGTTTTGTATTTTTAACTGGATAACTTTCAGTGTATTTAGTCTGTGGCCGTCTATCGACATGGCCAAAGGAAACCCCCATGCTTGTTTTTATTTTTTCCATATGGATTTATGGACTGGGGTGGTTTTTATTATGCAAATATAAACTGAGTAATATTCTCTGTACATGGACCTGTGCATTAAGCTACACGTGTAAACAAACAAACGAAGCAAGTTTTGTATTTTTAACTGGATAACTTTCAGTGTATTTAGTCTGTGGCCGTCTATCAGAGAGACTCTATCTGTTATGGAATGACTTTTTGAACGGTTAAGATAAGACCGATTTGGAATATTTGATTAAATGTTTTTTTTTTTATTATTATTAATTTTATAAGTTTCCATTTATTGGTTTTTCAGAACAACTCTCTCATCAAATAAATTGTTAACAAATGGTATACCCATCCGTAAAAGCCGAAGCTTGTGCCACGGATGGGGAGTTCATTAATGGGGAGTTTTCGTTCATGTGGAAATGTTCAACAGTGGGAATTCGCTCGTTAGTTTTTCGACTTGGCTGAGCCTTTAGGAGACCACCAGACGACCTTTCTCAGACGATTTCTACACCTCACTGGAATTTTTTACAGTTCAGTGAGCTATGTAGAAAATTTTATCCAAATATATTGAAGATGAATCTGTGGCATAACACACGATATCCTTATCTTTCGTTCCGCGTGAGCCTAAAAACCGCTGTGGCGTAGTGATCAAGACGGGCGTCTTGTAAAGCTGTGTCCACACAAGTCGACACCGTTGGACGACGAGGCTGTCGAGCCAGTGTACGGTTTCGACGTCGATGGAGTCAATCGACGTCGTCGACTGTGTGTGACACGGCTTAAAAGTTCGGGCAAGGATTCATTGAACCCGCGATCTAGCGCTGTCAAAGCAGGCACGCTACACTTCCAACAAAGCTGGCTTTGCCAGTTCACTGCACCCTATAGCGCTGTCAAAGCAGGCACGCTACACTTCCAACAAGGCTGGCTTTGCCAGTTCACTACACCCTATAGCGCTGTCAAAGCAGGCACGCTACACTTCCAACAAGGCTGGCTTTGCCAGTTCACTACACCCTATAGCGCTGTCAAAGCAGGCACGCTACACTTCCAACAAGCCTGGCTTTGCCAGTTCACTGCACCCTAGGAACAGGACAAACCAAGCACCTAACCACCTCTAATACCTGCGGTGACAAAGCAGGCTCGCTTTGCCAGTTCACTGCACCCTAGAAAGAGGACAAACCAAGCACCTAACCACCTCCAATACCTGCGGTGACCAAGCATCGATATATAGTATTCGATACATCGAACTGAATTGAATTAAAGTATTGTGACCTAGGTATTCCAAAACAATCACATAAACCAGAACGCTCAGGTTTCTAGTTCGAAAGTTTTTGGCAACGTATTCGGACACCTAGTGAGAGTGAAATAGGAGAAATAAAATTAGTTGGAGGGGGCATACAGAACCTTGCAGGTGGTGGAGAGCACCTGAAACTCAGGTCATAAGTTTGGGGTCAAGTGGAAAGGTTAGGGAGTCAATAACAATGGGGGAGTTTTTTCCCCCTACTTTTTTGGGCAACAACGAGGCTTTTTTGATTACACACATACACCCCTTTGGTTAAAGTCAGAAAGAGAGAGAGAGAGAGAGAGAGAGAGAGAGAGAGAGAGAGAGAGGGAGAGAAAGAGGAGGAGAGATATCACTCTCAGCCCTCAAAAACACAAAATGTTGGCCACAGAACAACCGGAAACACACGGTCTACGTATTAGATGTCCTTTGTCCTTCTCTTATACCATCTCCCTCCCTCTCTATTATTCCTCTTCTTTCTCTCTCTCCATCTCTCTCTCTATTATTCCTCTTCTTTCTCTCTCTCCTTCTTTCTCTCTTTCCCCCTCCCTCTCTTTTTTTCCTCTTCTGACTTGCGGATGATCGCTCGCTCGCTCTCTCGCTCTCTCTCTCTTCTCTCTCTCTCTCTCTCTCTCTCTCTCTCTCTCTCCTCTCTCTCTCTCTCTCTCTCTCTCCTCTTACCTCCTCCTCTCCACTGGCGGTACCTCTCCGGGGTCACGAAGACAAATTGTTTGCAACGCGTACAATAAACGACAAGTGTTTATTGGGATGATAATGTAGACTGGACCCGTGCCGTACGGCGCTACGGGGTTTATGAATGGATGATGTGAGGGGCATGTGAAGATGTAGACTTTGTTGCTCAGAATCAGAACATGCTATACACTAATACGAGAAAGAAAAACAACGGAGCTTGAAAACAGTGCACTTGGAGGAGAAATCACTGCTTTTCGTGCAGCATTAAATCACAAAAAAAGCATGTTGAGAACCACAATGTTTTTATTTATTTATTTATTATTATATTATTTTATCTATTATTTTGTTTATTATTATTAGGTATCTTTCAACTTGATCAATAGTCGTGAGTGACTTGATCATTTGACTACAGGCTGACAAATACTTTCTTTATTACATCCCTGAAAATTTGTTATGATAATAATAAGACTGTCTATGTTGGAAATTCCCTTGGAATGGGGCTCGTTTTTTTTTTTTTTTTTTTTCTCCCTCGACTTTGAGAATGAAAAATGGTGCGATTACCCACTAAGTAAATCGTTCATTTCTCCTGGATTCGCCCCTGATACATAACTCTGGAATGCAAACTATCCCCATAACCCATAACTAGACGTGATTTCCATGATGAATGGCCATTCCGTGTGTGTAGGTCTGTGTATTTATGTGTGTTTGCGTGCGTCCATTTCCATTCCAACTGCCTTTCCTTCCTTCTTCTTCTTCTCTTTTTTATCCTTTCTCTTTATTCTCCATTTATTCCTGCTCCTTCTCCACTTCCTCCTTTCTCTCCTCTTTCTAATGATCTTTTCTCATCTCTTCTATATCTTTCCACTTCCTCTATTGCTCTATGGAGTAGAGTTTCTTCCTCTTTCTCTTCCTGTCCACCTTTCTATCTCTTCTCTACTGCATTTAGTCCTACTTTTTCCCTGCTCCTTTCTTTCTTCTTCTTCGTCTTCTTCTTCTTCGTCCTCTTCTTCTTCTTCTTCTTCTTCTTCTTCTTCTTCGTCTTCTTCTTCGTCTTCTTCTTCGTCTTCTTCTTCGTCTTCTTCTTCTTCTTCGTCTTCTTCTTCGTCTTCTTCTTCCTCTTCTTCTTCTTCTTCTTCTTCTTCTTCTATGTCCTCTTTCTCCGTTCCCTACTCCTCTTTCTTTTTCCTTTTGCGCTTTGCTTGCACACTTCCCTGTATCTTTTCTTTATCCTTGTTATCTTTCTTTTCTTTATCCTTGTTATCTTTGCTCTTTTGTCTCCTTTTCTCCTTTCCCTCTTCTTCTTTCTGTCCATGTTCCTCCTCTTACTCCTCCACTTATGTCTCCCTCTCTTCCTCTTCTCGTTGTCTTTTTCCCTGCCCTGTTAAGTCCTCCTTCTCCACCTCCTCTTTCAATTCATTCAGCTTCATTACATTCTTCGTCCTTGCTCTAGTGCCCTCTACTCTCTTGCAATGTCCTCTAACATCGTATATTTACACTGGTGGAAATGATAGCTTGTGTAATACCCTCATTTGCTTTCGTTTGTTTAGTCATACTTGTAACTGCTTCTTATCGTAGGTACATTTTGTTCCTCTCAGTTAAATCCTCAAAGAGTACTATTAAATGTACGATAAATGCGTCGTCGTACGTACGTTTGGTGGTCCGGACTAGGACGCTCCCTTTTAGCTGATATTTATGATTTAAATAACTGTGGGAAAACCGTACGATAAGACGTGGTGTGTAGAGGTGTACAGAAATTTCGCACAGTTTTACGTCCACATGTACGATTTTTTCTCAAGATCAGATCTTTTTCTTCGCCTTCTCCTGTGTTCAGACCTTCAGATGGGGTCGGCGTCTTTCGTCAGCCTCTCAATCGGCCCTATCTTTGCTATTTCTTTAGCAATTTCAAACTGGTATCCTCCCTTTTTACAGTCCTCGTGCCAGACTAAGCTGGTCTACTCCCTGCTAAAAGTCCCTCAGACAGATATCTGATTTTTCAGGATCTGATGTCTGATGGTACGAAAAAATTGCAAAGTGTGTACCAAGCTTTAGAAGACTTCAAGACTATGTTGAGGCCTATAATGCCTACAGATTGGAACGCGATAACCTCTCTATATAACCCTGGAGCAAACTTGCATACAATTCACACGTTTCTGGTCATGTGTTTCCGTGCCTATGTGCCAAAGCAAGAAGTCTATAGGCAATCAAGGAGGATTCTAGGCATCACGACAAGTTGGGTTGAATTCTCAGAGAAGTCCAGAGCTCATGAATATTGTATTCGAGAAAGAAGTAAAATCTATTATTCTATATCTTGAAGATGAATCTGTGGGATAACACATGATATCCTTATCTTTCGTTCCGCGTGAGCCTAAAAACCGCTGTGGCGTAGTGATCAAGACGGGCGACACGGGCGTCTTGTAAAGCTGTGTCCACACATATTCGACACCGTCGAACGACGAGGTTGTCGAGCCAGTGTACGGTTTCGACGTCGATTGAGTCAATCGACGGCGTCGACTATGTGTGACACGGCTTGAAAGTTCGGGCAAGGATTCATTGAACCCGCGATCTAGCGCTGTCAAAGCAGGCACGCTACACTTCCAACACGGCTGGCTTTGCCAGTTCACTGCACCCTATAGCGCTGTCAAAGCAGGCACGCTACACTTCCAACACGGCTGGGTTTGCCAGTTCACTGCACCCTATAGCGCTGTCCAAAGCAGGCACGCTACACTTCCAACAAGGCTGGGCTTTGCCAGTTCACTGCACCCTATAGCGCTGTCAAAGCAGGCACGCTACACTTCCAACTTGGCTGGCTTTGCCAGTTCACTGCACTCTAGAAACAGGACAAACCGAGCACCTAACCACCTCCAATACCTGCGGTGACAAAGCATCGATAGTATTCGATACATCGAATTGAATTGTATTGAATTGAATTAAAGTATTGTGACCTAGGTATTCCAAAACAATCACATAAACTAGAACGCTCAGGTTTCTAGTTCGAAAGTTTTTGGCAGCGAATTCGGACACCTAGTGAGAGTGAAATAGGAGAAATAAAATTAGTTGGAGGGGGGTGAGGGGGGATACAGAACCCTGCAGGTGGTGGAGAGCACCTGAAACTCAGGTCATAAGTTTGGGGTCAAGTGGAAAGGTTAGGGAGTCAATAACAATGGGGGAGTTTTTTCCCCCTACTTTTTTTGGCAACAACGAGGCTTTTTTGATTACACACATACACCCCTTTGGTTAAAGTCAGAAAGAGAGAGAGAGAGAGGGAGAGAGAGAGAGGAAGAGAGATATTATCACTCTCAGCCCTCAAAAACACAAAATGTTGGCCACAGAACAACCGGAAACACACGGTCTACGGATTAGATGTCCTTTGTCCTTCTCTTATACCATCTCCCTCCCTCTCTATTATTCCTCTTCTTTCTCTCTCTCCATCTCTCTTCTCTCCTTTTCTCTCTCTTTCTCTTTCTCCCTCCCTCTCTATTATTACTCCTTCTATCTCTCTCTCTCTTGCCACACCTGTCCTTCTATCTTCCTGTTCTTGTGGATGGTCCGACTGTGATACACCCCTTTTATTTCCCCAATAGATGAGTTATGTATATGACCACTTCTTCCCTCTTCTATTTGTCTAACCCACTATAGTGTGTCCAGATCAATGTGACAGCAAAAAAATAGGCATTGTTGCCAAACATGTCACATGTGCAATGGTAGAGAATCTTGGCCGCAGTTTTTTTTCCATCAGCTTTTCAATCGCATTTGTGTGACATATCTGAATGGTGATGTTGATGAATTTGTATATTCATTATTTACTTTTCAATGAGACCATAATGAGCTACAGGTTCTAGGTCAAATAATTTCCATTGCCACCCTGAACAATATACATAGTTTTACAGGGTGGGTCACCTTACCTGTTCTGGAATCCAACCTCTGAACATAGAGCTACCTCTGCATTTTAAAAGAGAGAGTTTATCAAAAATAGACCTTTATCTCAATATTGCAACAATGTAAGGATTTCCTGCAATCTGATTGGTTCCTTCATTTTGGGTTGATGAGTACCTAAGTAACTCGCTGTTGGAAAGAAGGGAAGGCTGCCCTTGAGCAGGCCACACTTGTTCAGACCGATAGACACAGGTTTGACAGTCGAAACGTGTCGCGGAAAAAACTTCAGACAGGTCTGACAGACCTACCTAGGCCGGAATATTTTTCTGCCAGACACGTTCAGACCGCGGTCTGTCAGGTAATCGGAACAAAAGATCACTTCACGCATACAGAATCAATTTCTGCCAATATCCCATAGGAATTCCATACAGGTCAACACGCTTAAAGGCCAACACAGCACTCATCGAGTTCGATAGGTTGATGTCATTAGGACAAAGGTCATTACTGCATACCACAACAGCAATCACAGCACACACAAAGTCTAACAATCTCACAAACAGTATACATACGAGCCCTACACACAATCTCTCACACATACCAATCTTGTTTCAAGATAGTCGAGAGAATGATGACTTGATGACATCGCCGGACCGCGACAAGTCAAATAAAGGCTTTATGAGTCAGTAAATTAACGACTATTTTACAAGTCTTTTCCGCGTACTTCGCCATTTGCTGATTAGAAATAGAAAACAAGTTGTTGCTGTTCTTCAAATTGTGAGATGGAGAGTTCATTAATGGGGAGTTTTCGTTCATGTGGAAATGTTCAACAGTGGGAATTTGCTCGTTAGTTTTTCGACTTGGCTGAGCCTTTAGGAGACCACCAGACGACCTTTCCCAGACGATTTCTAAGTACACCTCACTGGAAATTTCTACAGTTCAGTGAGCTATGTAGAAAATTTTATCCAAATCATACCGGTAGAGAGTTACAATAGATCTCTGGAATAATGAGGCAGTATGGTAGGACATTGCGGCTTTAATTAGAACATCTTTAGATTCGTTCCTCCTCCTCCACTGGCGGACCTCTCCGGTCACGAAGACAAATTGTTTGCAACAATAACGACAATTTATTGGGATGATAATGTAGACTGACCCGTGCCGGCGCTACGGGGGTTATGAATGGGGATGATGGGGCATGTGAAGATGTGAATTCGTTGCTCAGAATCAGGAAAATACTCGAGAAGGAAAAACACGGAGCTTGAAACAGTGCACTTGGAGAAATCACTGCTTTTCGTGCAGCATCGTCAAAAATAAGCATGTTGAACCACAATGTTGAACCACTGAGTCAGGTCCGGGTATACTGGAGAGTACTTTGTATACCCTCCTTCCCTGGAAATTTGGTTGATATTATACTCAAGTATCTATGTTTGAAATTCCCTTCGAATAAGACTCTTTTTTTCTCGACTTTGAGAGTGAAAAATGGTGAGATTCGCCCCTGATACATAACTCTGGAATGCAAACTATCCCATAAACCCATAACTAGACGTGATTTCCATGATGAATGGCCATTCCGTGTGTGTAGGTCTGTGTATTTATGTGTGTTTGCGTGCGTCCATTTGGGGTTGAATCCGGAGACATGGACGGATGCAGCACAGGACAGACTCAGTATGAGAGGCAGTATTGAGCAGACTTATGGTCGTCTAGGCTCTGGTCACGGATAAGTAAAAAGTAAATAAGTATAAAAAAAGTGCCACTCCCGTGGATTCTCTTTCATCCAGGTTTGACTGCACTAGAAATCATAAGCACAACCAACACGGTCACTTGTCACAAGTATGTCAGAAGTTTGGTCTATAGACTTCTCTATTATTATTCCTCTTCTTTCTCTCTCTCTTTCTCCCTCCCTCTCTATTATTCCTCTTCTTTCACTCTCTCTTTCTCCCTCCCTCTCTATTATTCCTCTTCTTTCTCTCTCTCCATCTCTCTCTCTCTCTCTCCCTCTCTATTATTCCTCTTCTTTCTCTCTTTCGCCCTCCCTCTCTATTATTCCTCTTCTTTCTCTCTCTCCATCTCTCTTCTCTCTTTCTCTCTCTCTCTCTCTCTCTCTCTCTCTCTCTCTTTCTATCTCTTTCTCCCTCCATCTCTATTATTACTCCTTCTATCTCTCTCTCTCTTGCCACCACCTTCTCTTCCTGTTCTTGTGGATGGTCCGACTGTGGTATACCCCTTTCATTTCCCCAATAGATGAGTTAGATGACCTCTTCTTCCCTCTTTTATTTGTCTAACCCACTATAGTGTGTCCAGATCAATATGACAGCAAAAAAATAGGCATTGTTGCCAAACATGTCACATGTGCAATGGTAGAGAATCTTTAAAAGGGGAAGGTATATTGCACAGTGCTTCCTCCGACAGTGAAACAAAGTCAGGTAAGGCGATATCCACCTTACCTGTTCTGGAATCCAACCTCTGAACTTAGAGCTACCTCTGCATTTTAAAAGAGAGAGTTTATCAAAAATAGACCTTTACCCTTTACCTCAAATGCAACAATGTAAGGATTTCCTGCAATATGATTGGTTCCTTCATTTTGGGTTGATGACTCATTGCTGTCACATTGATCTGGATGAACCATAGATACTGTTTCTGCTCAAGGATTTTTTGGTTGTAAACCCCAACGGAAAGTAAGAACGATTTTGAAAGTAAAGTATCAATTTCGTTCAAGTGTCGAACCCACAACCTCTTACCTTGAGAACCGTACGGTTCGTTGACCGCCAGTATATGCGGGGTTAGTCGGAACGGCATCAACTCGGGTATGGGGAGCAACTGAGTAGCCACGCCAAATGAGTAGCCAAAGTCTATTCCTACACATCTTCCCGTCTTGGTACACACTAGAGTGTTCTCTAAATGTCGGTCCCCTATACCTGTGGGAACAGAGTATAAGTAGTGTTTTATTCAGTTTAGAACAAGCTGTTCCATAATATCAATTGAGAATGGGGATGGCCTTTCAAATAATGAGAAACAGAGAGCTTTGATAGAGGGAACTGTAACAACGGAGGTCTTATCATCCCGAAATCAAAGAGAGAAGGAAGACAGGATAGGAGAAAGCCAGCCGTTCCGAGAACGAACCTTATCTGTTTAGGATAAAGTTCGCCCCGGGCGGGAATCGAATTTGAAACCGAATGCTTTTAAGGCAGGAGCGCTACCTTCCAAGCTAACTAGATTCTGACTTTTCTGAATTGTGGCTTGTCACAAATATCGTTCCCCACACTTAATATACTACACTAAATTTAGTGACCTGATTTGGACTCGAACCATCAACCTCCAGATCAAAAGACTCACCTAATGTATACTGAGCGATACACATACACGCATACGAACGCACAAAGTTATTCCTCAGCCTAACTCGGTTCATAGGTGATTTAGCCACACTAAGCAGACCCTCCCGCATGGCATGCTTAGGTAACTTATTCGTCACCGAAGCAAAGTTGGAGATGATTTCGTCCCGCGTTCGTCGCGCCATGGAAGTTTCGTATGCGACGTGAGGGGTGAATAATAAGAGTATCTATGTCGGAAATTCCCTTGGAATGGGGCTCGTTTTTTTTCTCCCTCGACTTTGAGAATGGAAAATGTTGCGATTACCCACTAAGTAATCGTTCATTTCTCCTGGATTCGCCCCTGATACATAACTCTGGAATGCAAACTATCCCCATAACCCATAACTAGACGTGATTTCCATGATGAATGGCCATTCCGTGTGTGTAGGTCTGTGTATTTATGTGTGTTTGCGTGCGTCCATTTCCATTCCAACTGCCTTTCCTTCCTTCTTCTTCTTCTTCTTCTTCTCTTTTTTATCCTTTCCGTTTATTCTCCATTTATTCTCGCTCCTTCTCCACTTCCTCCTTTTTCTCCTCTTTCTAATGATCTTTTCTCATCTCTTCTATATCTTTCCACTTCCTCTATTGCTCTATGGAGTAGAGCTTCTTCCTCTTTCTCTTCCTGTCTACCTTTCTATCTCTACTGCATTTAGTCCTACTTTTTCCCTGCTCCTTTCTTTCTTCTTCTTCTTCTTCTTCTTCTTCTTCTTCTTCGTCTTCTTCTTCTTCTTCTTTGTCTTCTTCGTCTTCTTCGTCGTCTTCTTCTTCTTCGTCTTCTTCTTCTTCTTCTTCTTCTTCTATGTCCTCTTTCTCCGTTCCCTTCTCCTCTTTCTTTTCTCTTTTGCCCTTTGCTTGCACACTTCCCTGTATCTTCTCTTTTTTCTTTTCTTTATCCTTGTTATCTTTCCTCCTTTGCCTCCTTTTCTCCTTTCCCTCTTCTTTCTTTCCATGTTCCTTCTCGTACTCCTCCACCTATGTCTCCCTCTCTTCCTCTTCTCGTTGTCTTTTTCCCTGCCCTCTTAAGTCCTCCTTCTCCTCCTCCTTATTTTTATTTTCCCCCTCCTTTTGCTTCATCTTCTTCTCCACCTCCTCTTTCAATTCATTCAGCTTCATTACATTCTTCGTCCTTGCTCTAGTGCCCTCTAACTCTCTAACATGCAATAGAATAATGTTAATGTGACTCACCTAATGACCGTTAGATCAATAATGTGCTAGATAACGTTATTTTAAGGATTATAAAGTGAGATCAATAATGTGCTAGATAAGGTTATTTTAAGGATTATAAAGGATTGCTGATGTACGTCATTGTGTACTTCACTATCCTTGTGATTTAAAATGCCGGTAATCCTCTAGTATGAATACGAACAGGAAGTCTTGGCCAATGTCAATTTACACAACCAACAAACGGTACCAACCTACCAACTCGACCAATACGAGAAATCCCCAACAACAACGATTGTTTGGTAAGTGTTGGCCTTGCGATATAAATGCCCAACAATTACCCAACCAAAAATGTTGTTAGGGATTCTACATCAACACCAGAACAATCATATTAGGAGGTGTTAATTTCCAACCATCCACCATGGATGCCATAAAAGAATATTTCAAAAATAAGAACGTAAACAGACACAAATCTAAAAGACACAAGCCAACAAACACAAGCTTAGAAAACACAAAACTCCAATAGTAAGTTTGCTAAGTAGGTACTCGTAGGTATGTATGTGCCAATTGCCAATAGGTGCCATGGAAGAATTTCATACAACGAGAAAATAACTTTAACAAAACAAAACCCCTACCGATGCAAACGAAAGAATCTGCAAATGTTGCAACAAGAAAAGAAGTAAAAGATCACTTCACGCAATTTACACTGGTGGAAATGATAGCTTGTGTAATACCCTCATTTGCTTTCGTTTGTTTAGTCATACTTGAATGCGCTCTTGATCTCTGTGTAAATTGCATTATAAATAGAATAGGTCATTTATGTTTGTGATGTTCATTTAATTATTTATCCATGTTCCTCTTTATTTAATTATGTGTGTTGTATGACTTTACCAGAATGTCCTTGAATGAACTTCCTTGCTACAGAAATAGCAAAGGTTGAGTGCGAAGGGCATCCACTCGTAAAGTTTGAAGCCAAAACCAAATATCAGCCCAAAGCAATCAACCTGGTAGGGCTGATTGACAGGCTGACAAAAAATGTCGACCACGTCTGAACACGGCGAGGAAGAAGAAGTTGTATGACTTTACAGATATTCGGGTTATTTTAGGAATGTTGGGATAGCGGTACATGACCGTACTCAATTACTTATATTGATGTTGAAGTTAAGCTACGTTGCGCGTGGCTGGTATGCGGATGGGTGACCATATGGGCAACCGCGTGATGTGGCTTTTTCCGTCCCTACTGAGGCTAGGTAAGGTTAATCTGAGGAGGCTGGTGCCTTGGTTGTTGTCGCTGAATAAACGTTGAAACCCTCATAAGATACCTTTTGGTTTTATTTACAATAAAAACTATTCTATTCTATTCACTGAGAATCTAGCAGTTTTAATACAGTGACGTTAAGGTGTGATTTACATACATCGTCGACAGGCCGTCGATCAACACGATGTCGACTAACCCGTCCACACGACCTCAATAATATAGATTTATCTCGCCGATCGACGGCCGGTCGACGATGTTTGGCCGCACCTTTAAACCCAAATAAAAGAATCTGGTGTGAACATCACACGACTTTCCTTATCCTATTGAATGATGCTTATTTGAGTGTTCTTTTACCCTAACTTTTACAATATCTCTAACCGTTTTGTCGCTATAGCTGAAAACCGCCAAAAAACGGTCGAAATCTGTCCAAAAGCGGTCAAAATACCGCCAAGCGCAGCAACCATCTCAAACAAACGTTTTGTGTTGCATCCTTGTCACATTAGTGAACCACATACCAAAGCAACCATCTCAACCAAACGTTTTGTGTTACATCTTTATAGGCCGACATTTTTGGATAGGAACTTGGCCTTTTTTTTCACATTTCTGTTTTTGTGGGTTTTGTTTACAGACAGACGACTGACGGACACACAGACACACACACGGACCAATGGCTGAAACTTTGGATTTAGGCTCTAGGGACCTCAAAAAGTGTTTTGGCACTAAAATCTGACCATCGAAATTTTGACCCGATTACATTACTTTCCTTCCTATAGGATAAGGAAAGTAAAAAAGTACGATAACCTAGGTAACTACTTCTCTTCTCAACCTAAAATTCCATTCACATTCTCCACTTTCTTCAAGTACCTACACCGTCATCTGAGCCGTAATTAATACACCAGCCAAGTAAAAAATAGTGAAAATAAGAGTGGCTAAGACACAAACTATCACATCACATTGGCCACACACATTTTCAACACACCTCCACACTACTGCTTCTTATCGTAGGTACGTTTTGTTCCTCTCAGTTAAATCCTCAAAGAGTACTGTTAAAAGTACGATAAATGCGTCGTCGTACGTACGTTTGGTGGTCCGGACTAGGACGCTCCCTTTTAGCGGATATTTATGATTTAAATAACTGTGGGAAAACCGTACGATAGGACGTGGTGTGTAGAGGTGTACAGAAATTTCGCACAGTTTTACGTCCACATGTACGATTTTTTCTCAAGATCAGATCTTTTTCTTCGCTTTCTCCTGTGTTCAGACCTTCAGATGGGGTCGGCGTTTTTCGTCAGCCTCTCAATCGGCCCTACCTTTGCTATTTCTTTAGCAATTTCAAACTGGTATCCTCCCTTTTTACAGTCCTCGTGCCAGACTAAAAAAGCAATTGAACTCTGAAAGGAATCGAAGCCTGAACGCACGGTAAACCAGACACGTACCAGACGAAGAAATACCGCACGCCTGATTTTCCGCAAAAGACAGATCCACAGAAAATGCCACCCACACCCCGAAAAACCTGCTGCAAAGAGGAAAGAAACGCCAAGTCTAAACCGGCCAAGGGGAGCTGCCCGGGCGCCTACGACTACTTGACGTTCAACCAGTTCCGGGAAGTCAAGGAACTTCTCGGCTTTTTCAAGAAGGACAAACTGAAATTCTTCCTGCTTGCCCTGGTGGCTTTGCTGTACTTCGCGGCCATTTCCGGCCTCTATATGGTCATTGTTAAGAATTTGAACATTAGCTTCTCGGGGCCGTCGCCTGTCGCCCCAGGGAAGGGAAAAGGATCGCTGTCTAGAAGCTACTGGGAGATATTGCGGCCCAAGTTGACGGATCTGTGGAGGCAGTGTTGATGCCGTGGCCTCCGGTAGATGGAGGTGATTAGCACGATCGGCCTCCAGTGGGTGGAAGATATTGGTCCTATCTACATAATTATGAACTTTTTAGTGGTATCAATACCAGTACAATGATGGAACAGAAAACTGAGATGTATGGAATATGGTTTTAAAATGAAATAAACATAAATTTATAAACATTGACATTTTATAAAGCTGAGTTTTACAAGAGATTTTTTATTTAACGTTTATCTGCCTACCTACTTGAAAAATATTTCACTCTTTTTTTTTTCTTCTTCTTCTTCTTCTTCTTCTTCTTCTTCTTCTTTTTCTTTTTGTGCTTTTATTTCAATTTTTCAAATAGTTGAGAGGGATAGGCTACAGAAAATTTGCAGTATGGTTGCAACTATCATTCTCTCTCTCTCCATACTCGCTTTCATTCTCTTTTTTTCCTCTCACTATTCAATTCTCTCTCTCTCTCTTTCTCCCCCACTCTCCCTCTCTCTCTCTCTCTCTCCCCGAGATTTTACACAATCAGCCATCTGATTTCCCTCGAGCCTCGAAGTGCGAGCGAGAAAGAGAGAGAGAGAGAGAGAGAGAGAGAGAGAGAGGGGGCCGCAGTTTTTTTCCATCAGCTTTTCAATCGCATTTGTGTGACATATCTGAATGGTGATGTTGATGAATTTGTATATTCATTATTTACTTTTCAGGGATCGCTGTCTAGAAGCTACTGGGAGATATTGCGGCCCAAGCTGACGGATCTGTGGAGGCAGTGTTGATGCCGTGGCCTCCGGTAGATGGAGGTGATTAGCACGATCGGCCTCCAGTGGGTGGAAGAAATTGGTCCTATCTACATATGAACTTTTTAGTGGTATCAATACCAGTACAATGTTATATGGAACAGAAAACTGAGATGTATGGAATATGGTTTTAAAATGAAATAAACATAAATTTATAAACATTGACAATTTATAAAGCTGAGTTTTACAAGAGATTTTTTATTTAACGTTTATCTGCCTACCTACCTACTTGAAAAATATTTCACTCTTTTTTTTCTTCTTCTTCTTCTTCTTTTTCTTCTTCTTCTTTTTGTGCTTTTATTTCAATTTTTCAAATAGTTGAGAGGGATAGGCTACAGAAAATTTGCAGTATGGTTGCAACTATATCATTCTCTCTCTTTCTCCATACTCGCTTTCATTCTCTTTTTTTCCTCTCACTATTCAATTCTCTCTCTCTCTCTCTCTCTCTCCAACTCTCCCTCTCTCTCTCTCTTCGAGATTTTACACAATCAGCCATCTGATTTCCCTCGAGCCTCGAAGTGCGAGCGAGAAAGAGAGAGAGAGAGGGGGCCGCAGTTTTTTTCCATCAGCTTTTCAATCGCATTTGTGTGACATACATATCTGAATGGTGATGTTGATGAATTTGTATATTCATTATTTGCATTTCAATGAGACCATAATGAGCTACAGGTTCTAGGTCAAATAATTTCCATTGCCACCCTGAACAATATACATAGTTTTACAGGGTGGGAGTGGTAGAAGCAAAGGGGTACCTAAATAGCTCGCTGTTAGAAAGAAGGGAAGGCTGCCCTTGAGCAGGCCACTCTTGTTCAGACGGACAGACACAGGTTTGACAGTCGAAACGTGTCGCGGAAAAAGCTTCAGACTGAGGTCTGACAGTCGAAACGTGTCGCGGAAAAAGCTTCAGACAGGTTTGACAGTCGAAACGTGTCGTGGAAAAAGCTTCAGACTGAGGTCTGACAGACTGAGGTCTGACAGTCGAAACGTGTCGCGGAAAAAGCTTCAGACTGAGGTCTGACAGATCTAGGTCGGAATATTTTTCTGCCAAACACGTTTAGACCGCGGTCTGTCAGGTAATCGGAACAAGTACGATGGCGGAAAAATATCCCTCCTATAGTGTGTCCAGATCAATGTGACAGCAAAAAATAGGCATTGTTGCCAAACATGTCAAACATGTGCATTGTGCAATAGTAGAGAATCTCCAAAAGGGGAAGCTATATTGCACAGTGCTTCCTCCGACGGTGAAACAAAGTCAGGTAAGGCGATATCCACCTTACCTGTTCTGGAATCCAACCTCTGAACTTAGAGCTACCTCTGCATTTTAAAAGAGAGAGTTTATCAAAAATAGACCTTTAACTGAATTGCAACAATGTAAGGATTTCCTGCAATCTGATTGGTTCCTTCATTTTGGGTTGATGTTCATTGCTGTCACATTGATCTGGATGAACTATAGGATCATAGCTCGCAAGTAGGTAGGTTGTCGTGAGAACATTTTTTTCTAAGGATCTAAGGGGTCGAAAAGTACTTTTTCAGGAATGTTCTTGGTATAGGCTGCCGAAAACTAAAATCTAAACTACCCCGGATGACAAGTTTTTCCGGATGATCTCTTGAGCTACTCTGGGGATGGTTAATAGAATTTTATCTAAACTGCGTTTCCTTCCCTCTCCACTTCTCTCTTCCTTTCTCTTTATTCTCCATTTATTCCTGCTCCTTCTCCACTTCCTCCTTTTTCTCCGCTTTCTAATGATCTTTTCTCATCTCTTCTATATCTTTCCACTTCCTCTATTGCTCTATGGAGTAGAGCTTCTTCCTCTTTCTCTTCCTGCCTACCTTTCTATCCCTTCTCTATCTCTACTGCATTTAGTCCTACTTTTTCCCTGCTCCTTTCTTTCTTCTTCTTCGTCTTCTTCGTCTTCTTCTTCTTCTTCTTCTTCTTCTTCCTCTTCTTCTTCTTCGTCTTCTTCTTCTTCTTCGTCGTCTTCTTCGTCTTCTTCTTCTTCTTCTTCTTCTTCTTCTTCTTCTTCTTCTTCTTCTTCTTCTTCTATGTCCTCTTTCTCCGTTCCCTACTCCTCTTTCTTTTCTCTTTTGCCCTTTGCTTGCACACTTCCCTGTACCTTCTCTTTCTTCTCTTCTTTATCCTTGTTATCTTTGCTCTTTTGCCTCCTTTTCTTCTTTTTCTCCTCTTTTCCTCCGCCTCCTCTACTTCTTTCTCCCTTTCTTCCTCCTTTCCTCTCCTTGTTGTATTTTCCCCTACCCTATTCATCCTTCTCCTCCTCCTCCTCCTCCTCCTCCTTTTGCTTCATCTCTTTCTCTCCCTGTTCCTTCCTCTCCTTCTTTTCCTTCTTCTCCACCTCCTCTTTCAATTCATTCAGCTTCATTACATTCTTCGTCCTTGCTCTAGTGCCCTCTAACTCTCTAACATGCAATTCTAATGTCCTCTAACATCGTATATTTACACTGGTGGAAATGATAGCTTGTGTAATACCCTCATTTGCTTTCGTTTGTTTAGTCATACTTGAATGCGCTCTTGATCTCTGTGTAAATTGGATTATAAATAGAATAGGTCATTTATGTTTTTGATGTTTATTTAATTATTTATCCACGTTCCTCTTTATTTAATTATCTATGTGTGTTGTATGACTTTACCAGAATGAATTTCCTTGCTACAGAAATAGCAAAGGTTGAGTGCGAAGGGCATCCACTCGTAAAGTTTGAAGCCCAAACTAAAATCTAAATTACCCCGGATGACAAGTTTTTCCGGATGACCTCATGAGCTACTGGTGATGGTTAATAGAATTTTATCTAAATTCATAGAATATTAAATTAGAACCACCTGTTTACAATACCGGAAAGTACCGAGGAAAAGCTTGAATATCCTGTTGCTGTTGGCCATAAGTACCTACATTTTGTCCCTTCTCCTCTTCGTCCTCCTCCTCCTTATATTCTATAACTCTTTCTTCTCCTCCTGCACCTCCTCCCTCTTCTTGTAGCTAACGATTTCCTTCCTTCTATAACTATTTCTTCTTCTCCTAACCTTTTCCCTCATCCTCCTCCTCCTCCTCCTGTCTCTTCTTATGACCCTTTTCTTCCTCCTCTCCTCCATCTTCTTCTCCCGACCCCCTTCCTCCACCTCTTCGTCTTCTCCTAACCCTCTGGTTCTTCTTCCTCCTCCTTATCCTAAAATCCTTTCTCTACTCCTCCTTCTTTTTCTCGTCCACCTGCATCGAGTCGTTAAAAAAAGGCTGCAAAAGCTCATCCTTTTAACTTAACAAGCTCAAAATATGTAGGTTTGTAGGTACAGTTAGTAAATCTCTAATTCTCTGTCGTTTTTTCATTTAACAAGCATGACCGCTTAAAAATATAGACTTACCAGCCTACCCAACTCTTTCTATACCTCCTAGCCCCTACTCCAGGCTTCTTCCTACCCCATCCTTTCTCCTACCCATTCCTATCCCATTGGGATGGGAACCCTGGCACGTGACCCCCCCCCTTTTCAATCCCTCCTAGAAATCTCTTTACCCCCTATCTCACCCACCCCACAAACAGAAATCCCGTTTAGGAAGCAAAAATTAACCACCCCGTCCGTCCGTCTGTCCGCAAGATGAAAAACAAGCTTGTCCAACCCTATAATCGGGTTAACGGGTTAAGCTTCCCCCTGAAGGGACCGAGGGGGGATTAATTTAAATTAAAATAACCCCCCCGGCCCCCACCCCTGAGGGGCAGGGGGCCGGGTGCACTCAGAGACGATTTCATGCATGCATACTTTTTCACGTTTTCATTTTGGAATGTAATTTGTGGTAGGTATTTTTTTTTTTTCTCCTGTAACTGGGCAGTTATTTTACCCTCCCCTCCAATCTCCAGTGGACCTTCCCCTCCCTGAATCTCTTCCTCTTCATTTGAAATCTCCTCCCTCCCTCCCTTCTTCCCTTTTAGAACAATGTTGACAATATTTTGTATATTTCCTCGTAATCTCTTTTTTTCCTGTTGTGGCGTAGGATGTACCTACATAACATGACTTTTGCCTAGTGGTTGTATCCATTTTTTTTTTTTTTTTTTTTTTTTTTTTTTTTCACCTTCCTCTTTTTTTTTTTTTTTTTTTTTTCTCCTTTTTTTTTTTTTTTTTTTTTTTTTTACACTCCTCCTAATTCTTGTTCTTACTCTTGTTTCCCTCCTCCTCTTTAGTCTTCTTCTCCTTCTGCTTCGTTTTCTCCTCCTCCTTCTTCTTCTTCTTGTTGCTGTTGTTGTTGTTCTTCTTCTTCTTCTTCTTCTTCTTCTTCTTCTTCTTCTTCTTCTTTTCTTCCCCCTTTTTCTTCTTCTCCTGCTCCTTCTTCTTTCTCTGTTCCTTTTTTCTACTCTTCTTCTCTTCCTACTCATCCTCATCCTTGATCTTCCTCCTCCTCCTCCTCCTCCTGTCCTTTTTCCGCTCTTTTTCTTCTTCTCCTCATCTCCTCCTCCTTTTTTCTATAAAGATAATTAAATGTAAACATTCGCGACCAAAACATTCTGAGACACAATTGAACAAGTTTGATAGGCCCAGTGTTACTTCCTCATCATATTGGACGGTTGGCAAAAGATATAAAATGTCGATATTCGAGAGGTATAGCACCATTATTTCGACAGTATCATAATACCTACCTACTCTTGCAGTACAATAAGAAGAATGAAGAAGAAATAAAGACATCTGTAGGTAGATGGAATAATGCAGTTTTCTGCGATGCACAAAGGAAAATGCTCTCGAAAATCTGAATTTAAATTAACTTTTCGCTGTACGTGCTTATAGGTACGTTATTGGCGGTAATACGATAGTATCAGCAAAGAACAAGTCTGAGAGGCCCAGTGTTACTTCCTCATCATATTGGACGGTTGGCAAAAGATGTAAAATGTCGATATTCGAGAGGTATAGCACCATTATTTCGACAGTATCATAATACCTACCTACTCTTGCAGTGCAATAAGAAGAAGAAATAAAGACATCGGTAAATATAGATGGAATAATGCAGTGTTCTGCGATGCACAAAGGAAAACGCTCTCGAAAATCTGAATTTAAATTAACTTTTCGCTGTACGTGCTTATACATAGGTACGTTATTGGCGGTAATACGATAGTATCAGCAAAGAGGTTAAACTGGTGGTTTCTGAAAAGTCAGTCTAGTCTGGAGATTTTAATTAAAATGATAATTTTCAGACGAAGATTTCGTGTCATGCTGCAAGATACTATTTTTACATTTTTTTCGTGAAACAATAGAATATCCTTTTGGCGATGTAATCTTGTAAAATTTTAACATGAGTTTCCAGACAATAGAGTCGTGATCAAATTTAAATTAGGAAGGTGGAAAAAAAGGAAGGAAAGGAGAAGGGGGGAAAACAGAAGAAAAGGGAGATGATTATCAAAAACTTCAACGCTTGTTGCCTTCTTGTCTACTCTCTCTTCTTCCATTTACTTATTTAATCACGCTGGGCGAGGTCAATGTGAGGAGGACGGTACTTTGGGCATGGATAAGCCACTGATTCCTGTCAGTTTGGCGGTCACACGCCGACAAATTACGACTACGTCTCAGTCTTCTCATTTTCTCGTGACTTGCGAAATGTAAAGTTGTTTCGGAAACAGGCCCCAGCTATCTACACCAGCCTTAACATCTTAGGTAGATCGTACAGCCCCTTGAGGGGTGTATCAAATTTCATTAGTTTATTTTACCTTTGGTTGACCGCAAATGCTAGATATACAGCTCAGTTGCTTGGCAATATCTTAATTGATAGAAGGATGACTAGGTGGGTATTATACAGCTTCAGGAAATTCAGACACTCACCTAGAACAGATAAAAGAAAAATATGACATCAATTTATTGAAGGGTTTAACTTGAGAAGTGGGCTAAAGAGAGAAAAAACCACTTACAAACAGTCTAGTTAGCTATTAGGTTGCGGGTTCGATTCCCGTCCGGGGCGGACTTTATCCTCAACAGATAACGCTCGCTCTCGGAACGGCTGGCTTTCTCCTATTATTGTATAATTGTACCTATCCTGTGTTCCTTCTCTCTCTGATTTCGGGACAATAAGACCTCAGCAGTTACAGTTCCCTCTATCAAACCTCCTCCCAAAGAAAGAGGACTTTACAGAGGAGGAAGAGAGAGAGAGAGAGAGAAGAGAAAAACACGGATAAAAATGAAGATTTACCTACCTACAAACTTCCTAGTATAGTGGTACTCATCATTGACCGTGAATATCAGACCTAGAGTTCCCAGGTATAATTTGTTCACACACACATAGGTACCTAACTACTTTATAGGTATACAAACACAGGCACCTAACTACTTTATAGCTATTTAGCTATACAAACAGGTACTAACTACCTATAGATGTTATGGGAGCACATGGCTTCCTACAGTATAGGAACCTACTGTAATTCATTCATAGGTTGCGTCTTCTATTGGAGAAGGTAGCTCTATATTTCTTCAATCATTTCTCGCCACTTTGCTCTATCTTGCGCCAGTTTATGAACATCAGGACCGCAATGTGAGTTTGAACTTAATAAGATTAGCAATAAGTTTAACTCAATTTACATTCCAGGGTATACCGTATAGTCGTATACCTAAAAAACTGATTACACAAAATTCAACTGATTGGCCATAAGGAGTGCGAAAATTAGCTGACCATAAGGCAATATGCAAAACGGCGGTTTACATCGTTTGGCGAAAGAAAATTTCGGAAAAGTCGTACCATTTTCCAGTAGTCGGAATCATACTCCTTATTGCCAATCAGTTGAGTTTTATGATCCCGAAAGTGGTTTTTCCTGTACTATTGGAAAATGGTACGACTTTTCCGAAATTTTCTTTCATTCGGAGTCAGCTTTTGTAGATCCTATAACTAACGTAACTCCGTTCCAATACGGGACTTCCCTAACCATATTACTTTTATTAACTTGACCTTGTCCCAATACATAGAGGGAAACCCCAATAGGTACACCCCGAGACAAAACATAACCATATACCATCTCCCAACTTAAACTTTTCCCCATTCTCAATACATCCTGAGTCACCTGACCATAACCTGACCTTATCCTTTATCCCTATCCCATCCTGAATAACATAACCATATAACCTGACCTACATTAATTTCAACAAAACACGTCTCAACCATCCTTTTGACATATGTGTTGGGTGGAAATGTAACCTTGCTTTGTGTCTTGTTTCGGGAATAAAATCCTGATGATACTAAAAACTGACCATCGAACATTTGACCCGATTACATTACTTTCCTTCCTATAGGATAAGGAAAGTAAAAAGTAGATAACCGTCACCTGAGCCGTAATTAAAACACCAGCCAAGTAAAAAATAGTGAAAATAAGAGTGGCTAAGACACAAACTATCACATCACATTGGCCACACACATTTTCAACACACCATTATTTTTTTCTACAACAAATCAACCTTCAAAATTCCTGCTCACTGCAAAAAATTCTCAACTATTCCCAAAACTACAGCACATTGAAGCCCCCAACACAGACAACAATTTGTACGACTTTCGAAGTCCCGAAGGTACGGTGGTACATCAGACAAATATTGGAGAAAGCAATAGAACTCTGAACGTACGGTAATACAGACAAGTGGAGAAAGGAATCGAAGCCTGACCGCACGGTAAACGAGACACGTACCAGAGGAAGAAAAACCGCACGCCTGATTTTCCGCAAAAGACAGATCCACAGAAAATGCCACCCACAATTTTATCTAAATTCATGGAATATTAAATTAGAACCACCTGTTTACAATACCGGAAAGTACCGAGGAAAAGCTTGAATATCCTGTTGACCATAAGTACCTACATTTTGTCCCTCCTCCTCTTCGTCCTCCTCCTCCTTATATTCTATAACTCTTTCTTCTCCTCCTGCACCTCCTCCCTCTTCTTGTAGCTAACGATTTCCTCATTTTATCTAAATTCATAGAATATTAGATTAGAACCACCTGTTTACAATACCGGAGAGTACCGAGGAAAAGCTTGAATATCCTGTCGAACATAAGTACCTACATTTTGTCCCTTCTCCTCTTCGTCCTCCTCCTCCTTATATTCTATAACTCTTTTTTCTCCTCCTGCACCTCCTCCCTCTTCTTGTAGCTAACGATTTCCTTCGTTCTATAACTATTTCTTCTTCTCCTAACCCTCTTTTCCCTCATCCTCCTCCTCCTTCTCCTGCCTCTTCTTATGACCCTTTTCTTCCTCCTCTCCTCCATCTTCTTCTCCCAACCCCCTTCCTCCACCTCTTCGTCTTCTCCTAGCCCTCTGGTTCTTCTTCCTCCTCCTTATCCTGAAATCCTTTCTCTACTCCTCCTTCTTTTTCTCGTCCACCTGCATCGAGTCGTTAAAAAAGGCTGCTGCAAAAGCTCATCCTTTTAACTTAACAAGCTCAAAATATGTAGGTTTGTAGGTACAGTTAGTAGATCTCTAATTCTCTGTCATTTTTTTCATTTAACAAGCATGACCGCTTAAAAAATATAGACTTACCAGCCTACCCAACTCTTCCTATACCTCCTACCCCATCCTTTCTCCTACCCATTCCTATCCCATTGGGATGGGAACCCTGGCACGTGACCCCCCCCCCCTTTCAATCCCTCCTAGAAATCTCTTTACCCCCTTTCTCACCCACCCCACAAACAGAAATCCCCTTTAGGAAGCAAAAATTAACCACCCCGTCCGTCCGTCTGTCCGCAAGATGAAAAACAAGCTTGTCCAACCCTATAATCGGGTTAACGGGTTAAGCTTCCCCCTGAAGGGACCGAGGGGGGATTAATTTAAATTAAAATAACCCCCCCGGCCCCCACCCCTGAGGGGCAGGGGGCCGGGTGCACTCAGAGACGATTTCATGCATGCATACTTTTTCACGTTTTCATTTTGGAATGTAATTTGTGGTAGGTATTTTTTTTTTTTTTTTTCCTTTAACTGGGGAGTGTTTACCTGCCACTCCAGATCTCCAGTGGCACCTCCCCCCTCCGGGCTTCCCTCGTGTTCCACCAGGCTTGTCAGTGGTGGCATGAGAAATCTCCTCCTCTTGTTCATTTGTAGAACAAGTGTTGACAATACTTTTGTAGTTTTTTTTTTTTTTTTTATTACTCTACACCTTCGCTCTATTTGACGAAACTCTAAGAAGGCTCAAGCAAGGTAACTGATGTATTGGCAGCACCACAGACACACAGCATCCATCAACACACACCCATCAGCCACGACGACATCACCTTACAACACACATCATAATTAAATTTTAAATAACCCCCCGGGCGCCCCCACCCCTGAGAAGCGAGGTCCGGTTTTTCAGAGACGATTATCATGAATGCATACTTCTTTACGTGTTCTTTTGGAATGTATGTGGGTGATGGTATGTTTCATTTTCTCCTGTAATGGGAGCAGTTATTGTTACTCCCCTCCAATCTCAGTGGATCTTTCCTCCCTGATCTATTCATTGAAATCTCCTCGTCTCTGTCTTCCCTTTTAAACAATGGTTGACAATATTCTGGTTATAGTTCCTCCGTATCTCTTCTTTTTTCTTCCTGTTGTGGCCGTGGATGATGTTACCTACGATAACATGACTTTTGCCAGCTGGTTGTATTCATAATTTTATGTATACTCCTTCTAATTCTTGTTCTTCCTCTTGTTCTTCTCCTCCTCTGTAGTCTTCTTTCCTTTTGCTTCGTTTTCTCTCCTCTTCTTCTCTCTGTGTGCCTGTCGTTCTTCTTCTTCTTCTTCTCTCCTCCTTGTTGTTGTTCTTCTTCTCCTCCTCTCTTTCTCTTCTCTGTTCCCTTTTTTTCTACTCTTCTTCTCTTCCTAACTCATCCTCATTCGTTCTTCCTCCTCCTCCTCGCTCTGTCCTTTTTCCGTTTCTTTTTCTTCTTCTCCTCATCTCTCTCCTCCTTTGTTTCTATAAAGGCTTAGTTAAATGTAAACATTCCTGACCACATCAGGAGAACCTGGCCTAAAGGAAACCCATGCTTGTTTTATTTTTTCCATATGCGATTTGATGGACTGGGGTGTGTTTTTCTTATTATGCAAATATAAACTGAGTAATATTCTCTGTACATGGACCTGTGCATTAAGCTATACACTGTAAACAAACAAACGAAGCAAGTTATATATGTATTTTTAACTGGACTAACTTTTCAGTGATATTTGAGGTCTGTGGGCCGTCTATCAGAGAGACCTCTATCTGTCATAGGACATGACTTTTTGAACGCGTTAAGATAAGACCGATTTGGAAATACTTTGATTTAAATGTTTTTTTTTTTATTATTATTAATTTTATAAGTTTCCATTTATTGGTTTTTCAGAACAACTCTCTCATCAAATAAATTGTTAACAAATGGTATACCCATCCGTAAAAGCCGAAGCTTGTGCCACGGATGGGGAGTTCATTAATGGGGAGTTTTCGTTCATGTGGAAATGTTCAACAGTGGGAATTCGCTCGTTAGTTTTTCGACTTGGCTGAGCCTTTAGGAGACCACCAGACGACCTTTCTCAGACGATTTCTACACCTCACTGGAATTTTTTACAGTTCAGTGAGCTATGTAGAAAATTTTATCCAAATACCTAGTACCGGTAGAGAGTTACAATAGATCTCTGGAATAATGAGGCAGTATGGTTAGGACATTGCGGCTTTAATTAGAACATCTTTAGATTCGTTAGTGATTTTCACTGACTTATGAACAGGACCGCAATGTGAGTTTGAACTTAATACATCCTGAGTCACCTGACCATAACCTGACCTTATCCTTTATCCCTATCCCATCCCGAATAACATAACCATATATCCTGACCTACATTTCAACCCAACACGTCTCAACCATCCTTTTGACATATGTGTTGGGTGGAAATGTAACCTTGCTTTGTGTCTTGTTTCGGGAATAAAATCCTGATGAAGCCTCTAAGGAATTCCTGGCGTGAAAATTAAATATTAATGCACCTTGCCTTTCAGACGCGAAGATACCATGTTTTCGGGGGTAAACTTTCTTAGAGGTTTGACAAAGGCAGCTCTGTAACAACGGAGGCCTTTCCGTCCCGAAATCGAAGAGAGAAGGAAGACAGGATATGTAAAGTCAACCGTTCTGAGAAAGAACCTTGTCTATTGATGATACAACCAGCCCCGGGCGTTAATCGAACTGGCGCTCTTCGAACCGAGGGCGTTAATCGAACCGGCGGCCTAGCGCTTACAAGGCAGACTACCCTCCAAGCTAACTAGGCTGGTACTTTCAGTTAACCATTTAGTTAGATACCTGCAAAAGTCATGTTCTGTGCCTCACCTTTTCAGGACCGCTTTGCCGACTGTTAAGTCTACTCCGTCCTCTGCTGTCCTAGTATGTCGTATAGTAACTCCGCCATTGATATGTCTTGGTACCTATCTGTCATATGAACCAGAGGGAAAGCTTTCTTCTTCAAGCTTACGAATAATACATTAGGTTATTAACACAGGAGACACGAACCTGACTCAATCTCATCACTGTGTGGTTTTCTTCTGAGATACATCAGTTATTTTATCAACTCGTCAGATGTTCCCTGTGCTTCCACTAACGCTACCAAACCCCCTGTCCTCCCGATGTCTGCAATTGGTCGGCCCAAACCGGCTCCTGCTCTGTCCTTTATCGGCTCCAGGAAGACGGACATTGCTACTGTCCCCAGTAAGAGGTATTGTCAATTCTTTGTAACCAGAATAAATCCTGACATTTCGTCCAAGAAATTGGGTGAAAATCTTTTGAGTAGCGTACCAGACTTGTCGTCCGTGAAATGTTCGAGGATCAAAACAAAACACTCATCTTATGCGTCATTCCATGTGGTTGTTCCTGAGATCGAGAAGTCATTGGTGTGCAGTGGGGATGTGTGGCCGGAGGGCACTCTAGTCAAGCAGTTCGTTGGCAAGCTGTTAAAGAATTATGTTCTGGAAACCTTCTCATCTGACTCCCCTGATGACGTTCCTGATTCGCGGAATTCCACTGACCATGGCTCTGGTGTCAGATCAGCTGTTGACAGTCCTAATGTTGTTACCGGAGCGGGAAAAAATGCAACGAAGAAAACTGTTCCTCCTAAGTCAAATGTTGGGACGACCGCCCGGGGTCGGAAGCAAACTACCACGGCTGAAAAGGTCTCCTCTCCCAAAACCACTCTTGTCTCGCCAAAAAACATGAGACCCAGGGCGAACCTCAAAAATTCTTAACATGCTATTTTCAAAACGTAGGCGGTCTACGGACCAGATTTGACAAACTAAAGAGTAAAGTTGAGCTCTGTTCTTATGACATCATTCTTTTAACCGAATCTTGGTTGAATGACAATTTTTCTGTTAACGAGATTAAGCTTTTTAATTATGAATTGTATCGCTGTGATAGAAATGCTTTAATTTCGAACAAACTTAGAGGGGGTGGGGTCATTATTGCTGTTAGTAACAGATTCAATTCTAGGTTGGTTACCATTCCAGCACCCAGTCTGTCCTTTGACCATGTTTTTGTTTCTGTTGATTTGCCAGGTGACAAACTTTTACTAGGATGTACCTATATTCCCCCAGATTCTTCTCTTGATGTTTATCTTGAGCACTGTAATGTTGTTGAACAGCTGAGAAACAATTTACCTGATTCTCGTTTCTTTCTTGCAGGTGACTACAACTTGAAGACCGCTAGGTGGCGCGATGAGGAGGAGGCTGGTATGCTGGTTGAATGTTCCTGTGCATCTGCCATTTCACTCGCTGCTGTTCGGGTTTGTGAGTCTTTCAATGGACTTTCTTTGCGACAGGTCAACTCCTTACCGAACAACCATGGCGTGTTCTTGGACTTGTTATTCTCTGACTGTTCTGAAACCTCAACGCATATTGCTCATGATTTGCTGTTGGAAAACAATTTCCATCACTTGGCTTTTTGTTTCGACATTCCTTTGAAAGAGAGAGTTGAATTTATTACTGAGGTTGTTCAAATTTATGATTATGCTAAGTGTGACCTGATTGAGCTGAAATCTTATCTCAGTAAGGTTGATTGGTCATTTATTCTTTCCCAGGATGACATCAATTCTACTGTTGAAAGTTTTAACAACATCTTGCTGACTGGTATCGAGTTGTCTACTCCTCATCGAATCATTCATCCAAGTTCTTTCCCCAGGTGGTTCTCAGGGGATTTGAGGAGACTCATCTTCGTGAAGAAAATAGCTCATCTCACCTTCAAGCGTACTAATCTTCGTTCTGATTATGATCGGTTTTCCTCACTTAGAGCTCATTGTTGTTTTCTTCGCGACAACTGTCACAAGTCTCATCTTAAGAAAGTCAACAAGTATGTGAAATCTAACCCTCGCTATTTTTGGCGTTATTGTGATGAAACCAGGAAAGTTAGTGGCTATCCGAAAGATATGTTCTTACAGGGTGTTACAAGTTCTACACCTCAGGAAACTGCTAACCTTTTCGCAGATTCTTTTTCTTCTGTTTACATGGCATCTGATCTGCCCATTCCTGAGTATGCTTTGCATGACCTCGTGGATTTCAATACCTGTTCGGTGTCCGAGTCTGAGGTTTTCAAGGCCCTTAGCTCTCTTCCTCCTAAATTTTCGTCTGGACCTGACTGCATACCTTTTTTCATTTTGAAAAAGTGTGCTAGTGATCTTGCTCGTCCATTGACTTTAATCTTCAACAAATCACTCTCTACTGGAGTATTCCCGGTCACATGGAAGAAGAGTTTTGTGATTCCAATCTTCAAGTCAGGTAACAGGTCGGATGTTGCAAATTATCGCGGAGTTTGCATTCAATCAGCAATTCCTAAGATTCTTGATCGTCTGGTTTGCACTGAGTTGGCTTCTGCTTGTAAACAGCTCATTTCTAACCATCAACATGGCTTCGTTCCCAGGAGATCCACCGTCACTAACTTGCTCTCCTATCAGCATGATATTCTTCAAGCTATTCAATCTGGACAGGCTGTCCATTCTGTGTACACGGATGTGGCTAAAGCCTTTGATCGGGTTGATACTCGCTTTCTCATTGCCAAGATGAGATCCTATGGATTAGGTGATTCAATTCTTCATTGGTTCTCTGACTACCTTGCTGGTAGGACTCAACAGGTTAGGATCGGTAATTCTTTATCCTCCCCTATTGATGTACTCTCGGGAGTAGGCCAGGGCAGCCATACTGGTCCTTTGCTTTTTAGCCTGTTTTTTAATGACTTGCCCGAGGTCATTCGTCACTCTTCTATTTTAATGTTTGCGGATGACGTAAAATTGTACAAGTCCATCTCTGACAATAGTGACTGTATTCTTTTGCAAAGTGATCTGGATAGGTTCACCTCTTGGTTAACTCAGAATGGAATGCAATTGTCACTCCACAAGTGTGCCGTCATTGAGTTTTCTCGAAGCCACAGCTCTTATAATCATACTTATAACATCAATGCAGAATCTTTGCCCTATGTTCAACAGATTAAAGATCTTGGTATTTTGTTTGATCGTAACCTCTCTTTCATCCCACAAATCTCTAATCTTTCTCTGCGTTGCCATAAAGTCATGGGTTATGTATTCAGGAACTCCAAGGGTCTTTCATCAGAGGCTTTCTCACTGTTGTACAAATCTTTAGTTAGATCCTTACTTGAATATGCCAGCATAGTATGGTCTCCGTATTATGAAGTTCATAGTTATACCTTGGAGAGAGTTCAGAGGAGATTCTTATCTTATTTTAGGTATAGATTTCCTCAGGAAACTTCTTCTCTAGACACTTTGGCTGAACGGAGAAAGATGGTCGACTTGAGATTCTTGGACAAGTTGGTTGAGGGACAGATTGACTGTTCCAAACTGTTAGAATTAATAAACTTTGATTGTTCTCGTAGAATACGACATTGTAAAACTTTTTACGTTGATAAATGTGATAGAAATTATTTATATTTTGCTCCTATTAACCGTATGATGCGGGTAGCTAATAGTACCTAAGCTTTCAATTCTAGTCCTTTTTTTATATGTTTATTATGTAACTCTGTATTTTCTCTTGTATTTTTCAATTTTAAAATTTATATTTAAGTAAGTCTTCTTTGTGTATTGTGTATATTGTTCAAATATGTATACTGGGTTCGTCCCGTCAATAAAACAATAAAAAAAATATACTGTATAATAAAAAGTAAAAATGGCAGCATTTTGGCGTCTCCACTAATTTTGGATAATTTTGACAGAGGTCAGCACTGAGTTACCTTAACATACACCTGAGTTCCCAAGGACCTCAGTTGGATTCTTTGCATAAAATATATTATAGGGGAAAAATAAATTATAAATATTGATGATGAACTTTTTACGTTTTTTTTCTGTACTGACATATAAAATCAATTACGAGACCTCGCTCAGGTTCATTTGCAAAACTCTGGACGCCGGGCCCTCATGTTGGCACATTCCCTCTCATCTGACTGTGTGGAACATAAAGTTATACTCAAATAGCAATTCAATAATAACAACAATATGATACGAACGCGACTTCTCCTTCCTCATGGGCTTGCGGGAACGGTCGGCTGACCAAGCAATCGCGAAAGTTACTACAGACGAGAGAGACGAGGAGGATCGGAGGAGAGGAGACAGATGGAATTATGTATATACAAAGCGTCAATCACAGGATGCAATTCTCATCCGTCTCGGAGAAGTGATCCACAGATTTGAGATAGGAAGATGAAGAAGAGAATGGAAAATAGAAAAACTTAGGTAGGTAACATAAAGGAGGAAACAAACACAGTGCCGGCAGGTCAATGGAGCCCTGGGTTCTTATAGTTTACTGGGGTCTGCTTGGGGGAATGGACGTTTCCTGGAATGTACAGGATCTCTTAGATCTTCTTTCAATTTCGGGTAGCCAACGTGGAATAACTCAATCATCAGTTACCTAAGTGTACCAAAGCCAACCAAACTTGAAATTGTATTTTTCCCTTTGTGAGTTGAGCCTTGGTGGAGTGAGTCTTTCTATCGTTTCGGTTCTTTTAAATAGAGATGTCTTTTTTACTTTCTATTTACTTAC
>NW_007378664.1:69640-74780 GCF_000475195.1 Diaphorina citri
CGAAGAGAGGTAAGCATTGGACTACTCGGGTAGTCGTTCTTCAACGTCTTGTCCTTGCGCTGTCGCGGTACAGCTTTTACAGCAGCGGGAACAAAGAACAATCCAAATGTAGTCCCAAAAGAGGAGGAAGAAGAAAGGACGAGAAGAAGAGAGGAGGAAGAAAAGGACCGAGAAGAAGAGAAGAGGAGCGAGGAAGAAAAGGACGAGAAGAAGAAAGAGGAGGAGGAAAAAAAGAAGCAGCGGGGAACATATACCATAAACATCAGGGAATGCTTTCCGAAAGTCTATTTTTAAAAAACAAGACAGAACTCCTCTCCTTAGCTCATGAATACGTCATGCGTTTGTAAGTCAGATTAAGTTTTAAGGATATAAGGAATTTTATTTTAAGGAGTGACGTACCATGCGTCAGATTAAGTTTTTAAGTTTAGGGAGAGCTTTTGTAAGTTTTGTAATTTAAATACATAATTAAGAAGCGAGTTGTATTAACTCGACGATTTCTACTTTTTTAGTTTGTCTGTCTGCCTGTTAGCGCCCGTTACATGTTTTATTGATATTTATGTTTTACAGCATCTAGTAATTTTTCCAATGTCACCATTCCATTGGTCCCTACTCATTCAAAGAATCTACCTACTCAACTTCCGCACGAGGCTAATAAATAATTGCACCCTGTATTCCAATCACTGAGGAGGAAAAACTTCAACTCTGGCAGGGTATGAACCAGGAACCTCCGGTGTACAACTTACTCGGGCACGAGATTTGCTCCCAAGAAAGACCAAAATATCAAAAATTAATTTAATAATAAAATCTATTGCTTCATGATAATTGATAATAAATGATTCTCTCCGAGGACATTGGGTGTTGCCGTCATTCTTTAAATTTCCGCGACCGTCCCGCGTCTCTTGTCGCGTTGAACTCCATCGACGCCGCGCGCCGCGCCGCCAATAATTTCCATAATTACTTTCAATTTCTCGCCCAGACATTTTCTTTCTCCAAGAAAATAATTAAGTCTACCATGTTGGTGACAGGAAAATCAATGCTGCTAAATGACGTAGAAGGATCTTTTCAATCTTTTGCTTTACCATAAGGACAAAACTCTGAACTCCTTCAGGACAAAAGTTGCCTTCAAATGCTTCAACAGCAAACTTCTCCGAAGTTACAAACTTCAACACATTGTACGTTCTCATAGGAGGTATATTCTCGGAATAAAGTTACAAGGTCTTATGCGTTGGCCTAAGATGTAGATGAAAAGTTGCAAGGCCTTATGTTTTGCCCTATCTAGAAGAATGTAGATGAAATACATACATTGTCAACTTGCTCAAATTACACCGAAGGCTGTTCCAAAGTTCATGAAACTTTGTGCAGGGGCCTGTTCCCGAGAGAATTACCTTTGGAACGGACTTCTCAATTTTCTATATGTAAACAACTCAACAGAATATCTCGAAAAAGTAGCACATTAAAATGGATCGTCGTTAGTTTTTCGACTTGGCTGAGCCTTTAGGAGACCACCAGACGACCTTTCCCAGACGATTTCTAAGTACACCTCACTGGAAATTTTTACAGTTCAGTGAGCTATGTAGAAAATTTTGTCAAAATGACTCAAAATGTCATTCACCTCTCAGACTAGAACCATTATCATCAGCACCTTGCTCAAACTTCTCTAACTTCTGGTAGAGATTCCTTATAGAGGTATAACTCCTGATAGATTCCTTATAGAGGTATAACTTCTGATAGAGATTCCTTATAGAGGTATAACTTCTGATAGAGATTCCTTATAGAGGTATAACTTCTGGTAGAGATTCCTTATAGAGGTATAACTTCTGATAGCGATTCGTTATAGAGATATAGAGGTACCTAACTTGTAGAGATTTCTGATAGAGGTTCTTCTTGTAGAGGTAAATCTCTACTTATGTATGTACTCTCATCTTTTTGTTCGCAAGTCTAAGTAGCTTGGAGAGTAGAGAGCGTCTGTCTTGTAAGCTCTTTTTTTTTTTTTTTTTTTGAGATGCAGAAATATTTTCCGAGAGAAGTGTTTTTTCTGGGATTCTGAGACACAATTGAACAAGTTTGAGAGACCCAGTGTTACTTCCTCATCATATTGGACGGTTGGCAAAAGATGTAAAATGTCGATATTCGAGAGTTTATAGCACCATTATTTCGACAGTATTATAATACCTACTCTTGCAGTGCAATAAGAAGAAGAAATAAAGACATCAGTCTGTAAATATAGATGGAATAATGCAGTTTTCTGCGATGCACAAAGGAAAACTTGTAAGCTCTTGGTCGCGGGTTCGATTCCCGCCGACTTCATCCCAAACTGATAAAGTTTGTCCTTGCAACGAGTGGCTTTCTCCTACTGTGGCATTCTTCACCCTTCGCTTTCGGGACGATAAGACCTTAACAGTTACCTACAGTTCCCTCTACTGCTGTAGCAAAATAATAAATTTTGCAATTTAATGTTGCTAATAGATTTTGGTCTAGCGTCTCTTGGGGTGCGGCACCTGTTGTTGATTTATCCGCATCGCGCATCCCCACTGTTGTATTAATGATGTCATGAGTGGTTATTTTTATTATTTCTTAGTGTAGTTGTATTCCCTCTATCAAACTCCTTGAAAAAAAATCTGATAACAAGTTTTTTGAGAATCGAGCCGCTACTTGCTGTGCTTTACTTGTCAAATCATCTGATCTTTTCGAATGATAAGAACATGGAATGAATCGTGTACAATCTAGATCAGAACAACAACCGGTACCTGGTAGGTACATACCAGGTACCTATAGTAGGTAGTAAGTACTGTGGGTATATTACTGGCATACCGGTATAGTATTTGGCATACTGGCATACGAACTTGGAACCGAAATTACATAAGGAATCCGACTTCTCATAAAACCCGAATAAATTTCATTCACATACACAAATACCTAGCTACATAGGTATAGGTATATATACTCGTACACCAATAACTACAGGTATTAGATACTTTCTCCCAATTTATGAACTTGCCAAACATTTCAAAGAAAGTTTTTTTGATCAAATTAAATATCTACAATGTATCTACATTCTACAATATATGTACATATATCTGGTGTACCTGTTTTTTGGCGATTTCTTTTCTTCATCAGTTAATGTGTTGGCTGATTATTATCATTTCTTTCGATAAGCGTGAGAGGTCCTCTCTTTTTTTAGTCCGTCCTTCCTTTATTAAATTACAATAGTAATAATAAAAGGTATAGAGACGGACTATTGTATTCGCTTCGGTGTCTGTCTGTGTGTCTTTGTGTCTGTCCCCATAGAAGGACTTATCCAAACCTGGTCGAGCTACATATATATATAAATGGATGGGTGACTTGAACCTTATATTGGGAATAAAGGGAGAACGGGCTCTAGTCTTGATTTTAAATCATTACATGAAAGTAAGATCAAAAATCAAATCAAGAATAATAATAAACTGAATATTAAACAAATTATTAGGTAGGTACATATAGATACTGATTTTCTTTAATCACGATCGAATAAACTACGGGCTAAAAAATTCCCGGAGGGACGGGCCCAGCTTGTTTTTTCTTCTCCTATTTCTCATATCTTCCTCCCTCCATTGAAGTATTTCCTCCTAATCCTCCTCTTCCTTTTTCTTCTCCTTCTCATTTTGATTCCTGACTTCTGACTTCCTTACACTTAATATCTTTTCTTTGTCCTCTTCCTTTTCTCAATCTTTCTCCTCTCTTCTCTGATCTATAAACTTCTTCCTCCTCCTATCATCCAGAATTCTAACCACGTTCTACTTCATAATTCCGCGACCACTCTTCCCCTCTCCTGAACGAAGAGGGAGGACAGAGGAGAAAGAGAGAGAGAGAGAGAGAGAGAGGGAGAGAGAGAGATAGAATAAGGAGGAGGAGGAGGTGAAAGAAGAAGTAGAGGAGGAAGAGAAGGAGGAAGAAGAAGAGTAGAAAAAGAGAGAGATAATGATGAGGAAAAGAGAGAAAGGAAGGAGGAGAAGGAAGAGCTAGTGGAAAAGAGAGAGGAGAGAGAGAGAGAGAAGAAGGAGGAGAGATAGACACAGAGAGAGAAGGAGAAAGAAGGATGGATGAGAGAGAGAGAGCACGCCAGTCTGGAGGAACATTATCAGTGCATCTTTATGCAAATGAATGCAACCCGCTATGCATCCTTATAAACATCTTAAACATTCCTCTCATTCCAAACATCCTTAATAAGATCCTTAACTGCGGTGAACGGGAGGGTATGCAATATGCAATACTCGACCTTGTATCCTTTATGGCTTTATGATATACAGGGTGAACACGAGAAACGTTGCCAAAAGCCTAAGGGACGTATAACTGGGTCTTTGAGTCTTATTTCAAGAACAAATCGGCCCTCCTCACTTTTTTTTTACACCAAGCGCAGAAAAAATGACATACCGAGTGTCAATATTTTCGCAAATGGAGTAAATTTGAGGAGTGAGTACCGACAGATGAGAGTCGTTTGTAGGCCTGGGTCACAAGTCTTTTCCAATCAAAAATACCTACGTTTTGGAAAGTGGCGTAGCGTCCATGTAGGGCGTGTATGGCGGCCATACACTCTAAATTTACTCAAATACCTACCCTTAAATATTGACTTTAAATATTTATGAAGAAGCATCTGCATAACTTATGTAGTAATGTGCATGGGGATGGAAATTAGTGCCCTACACGCCTTACACTTGACTTTAGACCACGCTACGCCACTGGTTTTGGATAACTATTGTAAGCTCTTGGTCGCGGGTTCGATTCCCGCCGACTTCATCCCAAACTGATAAAGTTTGTCCTTGCAACGAGTGGCTTTCTCCTACCGTGTCATTCTTCACTCTTCGCTTTCGGGATGATAAAAACTCAGCAGTTACATTTCTCTCTATCAAACCCCTTGAAAAAAAAATCTGATAACAAATTTTTTGAGAATCGAGCCGCTACTTGCTGTGCTTTACATGGCAAATCATCTGATCTTTTCGAATGATAAGAACATGGAATGAATCGTGTACAATCTAGATCAGAACAACAACCGGTACATAGAATAATAATAAGCGTGTGTCTGATTGGTCCGTGTGTGTGTCTGTCTGTCTGTAAACAAAATATCTCTAGAACGGTAAGAGCTAGAGACTTGAAATTTGGTGTG
>NW_007378664.1:74952-90578 GCF_000475195.1 Diaphorina citri
GAACGGTATAAGCTAGAGACTTGAAATTTAGTATGTAGTTCACAAATGTGACAAGGATGCAACTCAAAACGTTTGGTTAAGATGGTTGCTGCGCTTTGCGGTATTTTGACCGCTTTTGGACAGATTTCGACCGATTTTGGCGGTTTTGGGTTAGAGATATTGTAAAAGTTAGGGTAAAAGAACACTCAAATAAGCATCATTCAATAGGATAAGGAAAGTCGTGTGACGTTCACACCAGATTTTTCTCCGATACTGTAGGCCAGACTCTGAAAATTTGGAGGGCCACCATACTTCCGTAGAGGCCCTTTTTTAGTCCCTTTACTCCAGCAGTAGGCTACTACTATTATTGTGGTCAAATTCTCAAATTATATTTAGGATAAAATTCCATACCTCGGCTGGTATTGAACCCACGCCCTCCTGTTTACCAGGCGAGCGCCTTGACCACTACACCACCGAGGCAGGTACTACACCACCGAGGCAGGTAATAGGTACCTACTATACCTGTACCTGGTATAGTATTTGGCATACTGGTATATTACTGGCATACCGGTATAGTATTTGGCATACTGGTATATTACTGGCATACCGGTATAGTATTTGGCATACTGGTATATTACTGGCATACCGGTATAGTATTTGGCATACTGATATACGAACTTGGAACCGAAATTACATAAGGAATCCGACTTCTCATAAAACCCGAATAAATTTCATTCACATACACAAATACCTACCTAGCTACATAGGTATAGGTATATACGTATATATATACTCGTACACCAATAACTACAGGTACTAGATACTTTCTCCCAATTTATGAACTTGCCAAACATTTCAAAGAAAGTTTTTTTTTTGATCAAATTAAATATCTACAATGTATCTACATTCTACAATATACATATCTGGTGTACCTGTTTTTTGGCGATTTCTTTTCTTCATCAGTTAATGTGTTGGCTGATTATTATCATTTCTTTCGATAAGTATGAGAGGTCCTCTCTTTTTTTAGTCCGTCCTTCCTTTATTAAATTACAATAGTAATAATAAAAGGTATAGGGACGGACTATTGTATTCGCTTCCGTATCGACTAGGTATATGTGGAGTGTGGACACAGCTCAAGAGTGTGACAACACAATAGTGACTTTGTAAGGATGTAAGGTATACAACACAATATACAATGATGCTTATTTGTTTACTCCCACTTGATTACAGTATATTATCCCCTATCAGCAAGTCAGCATAACTCCCCTCATCACTTTCACATTATTCATTCATTCATTCATAGGTTGCGTCTTCTATTGGAGAAGGTAGCTCTATATTTCTTCAATCATTTCTCGCCACTTTGCTCTATCTTGCGCCAGCCTCTTGATTGCCCCGTATGTTGGTATGTTGGTCCATTCCTTGATGTCATCCATCCACGTCCTTCTCTGCCTTCCACGATCTCGTTTCCCTTCTATTCTTCCTTCAATGATTTTGGGTAGGAGTGTTCCATTTGATCCACGGAGTATGTGACCAGCATATCGTAACTTTCTCTTCTTTATCATGGTAAGTAGCTCAAACTTTCTTTTTTGAATTCTTCGCAGAACTTCAACGTTACTAATCTTTTCAGTCCAGCTAATTTTCAACATTCTTCGATAGCACCAATTCTCAAGGGATGTTATTCTATCACTCATCTGTTTGTTGATGGTCCATGCTTCGCTACCGTAACTGAACACTGAGAACATATAGGTTTTGAGAAGTCTCAGTTTGGTGTGGATGTTAACACCACTTTTCATTAAATCTTTGTGGTTCCAAAATGCTCTTTTTGTTAGATTGATCCTTTTTATAATTTCTGTTTCGCATCTTCCATCTGTTGTTATCTCTGCTCCCAGGTATTTGTATTTCTCCACTTGATCAAGCTTTTCTCCATTTATAATGACATTCGTTCTTTTATTTTCTTTCTTGGACACACACATAACTTTAGTCTTTTTCATATTTATTTTCATCCCATATTTTTGGCATACTTGGAAAAGATTAGTAAGCAAGTATTTCAGATCTTCTTCAGATGAAGCAATTAGAAGAGTATCATCTGCATACCTCAAGTTGTTGACTATTTCACCATTAATTTTCAGTCCTCTGTTTTCTTTGGCAATTGCTTCATCTATTATTTGTTCAACAAAGACATTGAATAATATGGGGGATATGACACATCCTTGTCTTACTCCTTTCTTTACATGAAATGGTTCTGATTTTCCTTCCTTTGTTCTTACTATTCCTGTTTGTCCCCAGTATAGGTTTTTAATCAGACGGACTTCGGCATTTGGTAGGTTAATGTCTTTCAATATCTTCAGAAGAGCGACGTGGTCGATAAGAATAAGGAGGAGGAGGTGGTTAAAGAAGAAGTAGAGGAGGAAGAGAAGGAGAGAAAGGAGGAAGAAGAAGAGTAGAAAAAGAGAGAAAGGAAGGAGGAGAAGGAAGAGCTAGTGGAAAAGAGAGAGAGAGAGAGAGAAGAAGGAGGAGAGAGAGAGAAGGAGAAAGAAGGATGGATGAGAGAGAGAGAGAGAGAGAGAGAGAGAGAGAGAGAGAGAGAGAAAGCACGCCAGTCTGGAGGAACATTATCAGTGCATCTTTATGCAAATGAATGCAACCCGCTGCATCCTTATAAACATCTTATACATTCCTCTCATTCCAAACATCCTTAATAAGATTCTTAACTGCGGTGAACGGGAGGGTATGCAATATGCAATACTCGACCCTTAATAAGATCCTTAACTGTGGTACAGGGGGAGGGTATGCAATATACAATACTCGACCTTGTATCCTTTATGACTTTATGATATACAGGGTGAACACGAGAAACGTTGCCAAAAGCCTAAGGGACGTATATCTGGGTCTTTGAGTCCTATTTCAAGAACAAATCGGCCCTCCTCACTTTTTTTACACCAAGCGCAGAAAAAATGGTATACCGAGTGTCAATATTTTCGCAAATGGAGTAAATTTGAGGAGTGAGTACCGACAGATGAGAGTCGTTTGTAGGTCTGGGTCACAAGTCTTTTCCAATCAAAAATGCCTACGTTTTGGATAACTGAAAGGAGGGTATCTTTTGTCCCACCTTCTTTCTTTGAAAATCGTTTTTACTCATGAGACTTAGATAAAAATTGTCAAAACCATTGACATATCAGAGAGATATATTTTGATGTTCACCCTGTACATACATAAGCAAGCATTTCCCTGATCTTGAATTCTTGACATTGCAGGGGCTAGATACTATCTCAACACACATACATATTCATAATGTGTGTTTGTTTTTTCTAATGCACATCTTCGGAGGGATGGGGGGAGGTCAGGGTATGCAATCTGCACTAATCGAGCTTGTGTCTTCATATTACGATCATGATATTGCAGGGGCAAGATCCTATCTTTGCAGGGGCAATTTATTTCAAATTGCCCGCATTGCATATTTCAAACTTTGTGTATTCTTAATCAGATCTTGACTTTAGGGGTAGGTACCTGTACAATGTGTAGTGAAAATGGACCCTGTACAATAAGAGCACTGAACCCGCGGTCTCCTGTTTACAAGGCCAGTGTTCATGACCACTGCTGTCAACAGCGAGGTCAATGGCATTGACTGAGAACTAGGTAAACGCATAAATACACACAGAGATACATACAAAGATACACTTGACTGCGAAATTTTTGGGACAATTTGTATTTCCATCCGATATCTGTTTACTATGAAAGGCTTTTCTGAATAATTTGAAAATGGTCCTAAACCTTTTTCAGCACCAACTAAAAGCCGCCCCTGCTGTTGTCTTCAATAATCTCTCTTGTCCAGTTCTATCTATTTGAATGAAAAAAGAAAACGAAAATGTTGGTTCATATTGAAAAAGTTTTCTTCTTTGAAGAGGTTTGATAGAGGGAACTGTAGCAGCTGAGGTCTTACCGTCCCGAAAGCGAAGGGAGAAGACAGGATAATTGGAAAAAAGTCAGCCGTTCCGAGAACGAACCTTATCTGCTGAAGATAGGCAACTTCCGCGCCACGCCGCGCCGGGTGGGAATCTAACTAGCAATCTAGCGCTTAAAGACAGGCGCTTCTTTCCAAGGCTGCTGGCTTGAAAAAATTTCTTGAGTCAATTTGACTAGAATTTTCGTACATGAGTGTAGATTCTATTCACAGAAATAGAAAGATTCTATTAATAGAATAGATTATCGCAGTGACAAGTTAGGTACTCTTCATAAATACCTATGTCCACTTTCTATTTTACTGTGATTACCTACAACGATTAGATACCAAATACCTAGATACCTAAAGGTAACTCTGTCACTAACTTGGTAGCTGTAGATATCAACTACCTATAGTGTGTCCAGATCAATGTGACAGCAAAAAAATAGGCATTGTTGCCAAACATGTCACAATGTGCAATGGTAGAGATTCTTTAAAAGGGGAAGCTATATTGCACAGTGCTCTCCTCCGACAGTGAAACAAAGGCAGGTAAGGCGATATCCACCTTACCTGTTCCTGGGAATCCAACCTCTGAACTTAGAGCCACCTCTACATTTTAAAAGAGAGAGTTTTATCAAAAATGGACCCTTTACCTCAATGTGGCAAACATGTGTAAGGATTTCCTGCCCAATCTGATTGGTTCCTTCATTTTGGGTGTGATGACCTCATTCGCTGTCACATACTGATCTGGAATGACAACTATTAGTCACATTAAAGTCACTTGTCATTTCAAGTCGTCCCTTCTTAAAATATCGTAATCTGATTGGTTCTTTCATTTTGGGTTGATGAATCATTGCTGTCACATTGATCCTGGATGAACGTATAGTCACATTAAGTCACTTTGTCGTTTCAAGTCGTCCTTTAAAATAGGTACATGGATAATCCCGAAGTTAAGGGTTTAAAAATACCTGTTTTCAGGTTGATACTTAAAATTCCCAACTGTAGAGAGGTAACTTAAGTTAACGGGCCCATATCGGTTGTAAGAGAATGGGCCGTGCCCGATACTCCTGCCGAGCTTAATTTTTACTTTCCTTATCCTATAGCAAGGAAAGTAATGTAATCGCGGGTCAAAATTCGAATGGTCAGTTTTTTAGTGTCAAAACCCATTTTGAGGTCCCTAGAGCCTAAAATCCAAAGTTTCAGCCAGCCATTGGTCCGTGTGTGTGTGTCTGTCTGTTTCTGTCTGGTAAACAAAATATCCTCGAGAACGGTAAGAGCTAGGACTTGAAATTTGGTGTGTAGCTGTCAAATGTGACAAGGATGCGACACAAAACCTTTTGGTTAAGAACCGGTGCAACGGTTGGCGGGCATTTTTACCGCCTTTTTGGCGGTTTTCGGTGTAGAGTTTTAAACAATATCTGACCGGAAAACGGTATAAGCTAGAGAATTGAAATTTGGTATATGTATAGCAACAACGCAAACCCAAAATAAGCATCCAAATTCAATAGGAGTGAGAAATCGTGTGATGCTTACGAACCAGATTTTGTCTGAACGGAATTACGGAATGAATATCGTTATCTCTTCGCCGGAGTTTATCGGTAGATGTTTTTGCGGACATCACTCTACTTTGCGCTGTCACGCTAGCGGAACCTGGAAGGTCATAGGACACGATCTACTTCGAGGAGGTTTTTGCCGGACCAACGAACGTATTAAAGTTTTGTGATATCATCTCCCAGAGTGGTATAGGATGATCTTTCGGCGGAGTTCACAAGGGTTCTTGCCCGGAATCGCTCCCCTTATTTTGCGGTGTGAGCATTGTCCAGCCTGCAGAGAGTAGGACGATCTATTCCGTGGAGTTTTATTGACAGGATTTACGGACATCACTCTATTTGTGGTGTAACTTGCGGACATCGATATTTGTGGCTGAGGATTAAATTAAAAACCAAGATTACAGGTGACAAATGCAGGAAATGACAGTCAAACAACTTTTGTTCTAAGAACGATTACACAATCTTCACACCGCGCCTTACATCGACATTTCTGAGCGTGGAGCAGGTAAAAAAGGAAAGTAAAAAGTGAGTATTCAGGAGTGGAGAATCCTTTATCGAACAGAACATCAGGAAACTCCCTTTAGCTACCTCCCAGGAAATGACAGTCAAACAACTTTTGTTCTAAGAACGATTACACAATCTTCACACCGCGCCTTACATCGACATTTCTGAGCGTGGAGCAGTTAAAAAAGGCGAGTATTCAGGAGTGGAGAATCCTTTATCGAACAGAACATCAGGAAACCCCCTTTAGCATACCTCCCACATAGTCTAAACAAGGTCTTGAGTTAAGCCGTCTTGTGAAATAGGACCCTTCAGAGAACCACAGAACTCATTTATTTGGAGAGGCAATTGCTCAGGTATTGGTAAAAGGAGAGCCATCAGCATCAGCTAAATTTCAAGACCTATGTCATTGCGACCTGATTCGATCTTCTGTGAATTGCCCAGGCACCTAGCTACTTTTACATACCTGCTGATAATGTGATAATATACCTACGTATACAACATTATAAAAGAATATAGATAGGGTATTGGGATAGACAGGGCTGTAGTGATAGTGAACCCAGTTTATAAATCTGTGAGGGAGAGAGAGAGGGAGGGAGAGAGAGAGGGAGAGAGAGAGAAAGAGAGAGAGGGAGGGGGAGAGAGAGAAAGAGAGAGAGAGAGGGAGGAAGAGAGAGAGGGAGGAAGAGAGAGAGAGATAGCGAGAGAGCTCCAAGTATGAATATTTAAAATTAAAAGGGATTATTTTTGAGAGTAAACTTACAAATTATAGTCTATCTCTTCCTTTGATTCAATTATTTAATTTAATTTTATGTTCCTGATGCTGGGATTTGAACCTCAGTTCTAGCCGTTATGAATTCCATGCTTTGGCAAGGGGCAACCACAAAATATTGGGACAGAGTTTTTTAATCCAGTAATATCACCAATTTCCAATCCTGTTCAATAATAAATTGTTCATGGCTATGGATATCATTTCAACAATGACTATTTGACTATGGATAGCACTATCCAGTCAATTTTATTGTTTATGTTTTCATCACACCATTTCTTTCCATTTTTCTTGCATAAAGATGAAAGACATCAGGATTAATATTCTATGAGTGGAGATGAGTATTGTTACAATAGAATATAGAATAGAGATTCAGCTTTACTCAAACAATCTGCTTTTGTTACCCCGACAGAACGAGATTGCCCCAGATGGACACCCATCCGGATGCTAACCAAGCTCAACGTTATTTAACTCCAGTGATTCAGTGATGACTTTTCTATTATTCCTTTTTTTAGGTTTGAAAGAGGGAACTGTAACTGCCAAGGCCTTATCGTCCCGAAATCGAAGAGAGAATGAAGACAGGATAGAAGAAAACCAGCCATTCCGAGAACAAACCTTATCCGTTCAGGATAAAATCCGCCCCGGGCAGGACTCGAACCAGAAGCCTAGCGCTTACAAAGCAGACGCGTAGGTACCTACCAAGCTAACTAGGCTGGCGATTCCTTTTATCACTTATATCACTCTTGAACTTCTGGTGCAGACGTGCAGACGTTCTAAGAACCACTCAGCACTCGGTACCTCAATAACCAAGGACCCAAGAGTTCATACAAAGCGATTGGTCACGGAGTTGTAATTCAAGTAGATTATTAAACCAGATAGATGTAACATTTTATAGATATAATATTAATAGTAACATTTGAATCAAAGCATGGATAGGTATAGAGGTAACATTAAATAATAGAATAATAGATGTAACATTTGAAAAAAAAAAAAAAAAAAAAAAAAAAAAAAAAAAAAAAAAAAAAAAAAAAAAAAACAAACAAAAACAAATCGGAAAATGTATCATTATGAGACTACAATATATATGTACCTACATATATTTGTATGGCTAACTAGAATAGAATAGAATATAGCTGGCTTATCCTGTCATATTAAATACTGATGTATAGCTGCTACCCACTTCAGTGGTCAGTGGTACTCCAGACTGAATAAACAAAAGTACCTACCAAGTTACAATAACAAAAAAATTGTAATAAAAACAGGTTCATAACTGGAGGTACTTGTACAGAAAATCCTCTTTTTCTCACACCTTCTCCTCCCTTTTCTCCTACATATTCATGTCTTCTTTTTCCATCTCATCCTTCTTCTTCTTCTTCTTCTCCTCCTCCTCCTCCTTCTTCTTCTTCTTCTTCTTCTTCTCCTCCTTCTTCTTCTTCTCCTCCTCCTCCTCCTTCTTCTTCTTCTTCTTCTTCTTCTCCTCCTTCTTCTTCTTCTCCTCCTCCTCCTCCTTCTTCTTCTTCTTCTTCTTCTCCTCCTTCTTCTTCTTCTTCTTCTTCTTCTTCCTCCAAATGTAACCTAGGTACCTACATAAATACCCACTTGCAGTGATCATGATAGTGATATACTGTAGGTACTTACCCGAGATAGGTAACTAGGTACATATAACTATTGTAGGTATTGTAGTGATGTTGTAACCCAAGTATAGGTAACCAGGTACATATGTATTAGGTAAAGGTAGTTAGGTAGGTAGGTACCTATCTACCTCCTTCTACACTTCTCTTCATATTCCGTTTCCAAATCTTCTCCTCCTCCTTCTTATTCTCCTCTCCTCTTTACGCACCTCATGCTTTTACTCTTTCTTAACCTATTTTATCCTCCTCCTCCTCCTCCTGTTCTTATCATTCTCTCTTATCAGCGGCACATGGAGCCTTCTCCCTCTCTTCCTTCCCTCTCCATTTTCTAATTTTAGGCTGGGCTGCTCTCCCCTCACTTCCCCTACATTTTTGAGTGACGGACGAGTGAGGGGAAATCGTTAGTTTGTGTGAGCGCCGTGAAGTATGTTTGAGTATGCAATATGCAAAAGATGTCATATTAGTGGAGATGACAGCTTTAAAAATTTCTGGTGAGTTAAGCCATCTTGTGAAATAGGACCCTTCAGAGAACCATAGAACTCATTTATTTGGAGAGGCAATTGCTCAGGTATTGGTAAAAAGAGAGCCATCAGCATCAGCTAAATTTCAAGACCTATCTATGTCATTGCGACCTGATTCGATCTTCTGTGAATTGCCCAGGCACCTAGCTACTTTTACATACCTGCTGATAATGTGATAATAAATATACGTATACAATATTATAAAAGAATATAGATAGGGTATTGGGATAGACAGGGCTGTAGTGATAGTGAACCTAGTTTATATATCTGTATATGAAAGTAAACATACAAAAGCCTATTCCTATTGTACTATTGTTATTGACCTTCTAATCCATTGTTGTCAAACAATAAATCTGTTTTTGTTCACAATACCAGAACAAAAACAAATAGGAGATAAAGTCGACTAATTATTAGATAAATTGTAGTATTTGTACCTTTATAATCTTTATGTGGACAATTAGTCAGCCTTTTGCCATTGTTTAAAAACCTTTCTTTTATGATCTCTAAAAAAGGTAGGCCGGTATTTATTGCATTGTTTGGGCTTAAGGGAGGACGTAGATTCGTAGGACATGGGTTTTCAATGCCAGCGGACTGACCGTCCCATTATAAGGGGACAGTCAGACATGGGTATTTTGACTCGCCAAGTAGTGGTCTGGTGATACTTTCAAGTCGATGTCGATTGGATTCGGTCAACTGTAGGGTCAGCCACACATATTCCGAACCTAGGTCTGTCAGATAGTCGGAGTGTGAGTGATTGGTCTAGTATAAACTACTGCTGACGCACTTTTATACCTACTCAATATGGAGTAGGTACCTACGAAGATTTGGAAACCCTACTTTAATGGAACGCAACCTAATTGTCCCGGCCAATTCGGGACGTTTGGCAAGCCTATAATTAGGTACCTATTTTTCTGTCAGATTAAAACCTTCTGTACCTTGTTGTAGTAGGTACCTTATTCGTACCTCCTTATACATATACGTATACCTACTTACAGTATATTATAAGCAGAAAAGAACCATCCATAAGGTTAACTAGTGGTTGACCCGTCCTTTGTACGGGACCACCACACACACACAAACACAACCTGTCACACACAACACACCCACCACATACATCCCATCACACCACACCCACCACCACACACCACATCCACCACCACACCCATCACACACATCCCACCACACACACACAACACACCCACCACATACACGCACACACCCATCACACACACACACACACACACGCGCGCGCGCACACACACACACACGGTCGCGCTACGCGCTCCCTGACATGTCCCACAGAGCAGCATAATAGGCATAACTTTGAACCGCCGCCTTTTTGAATCAGGATGAAACGTGATGTTGTTGTTGTAGCGGCTTCAGCGGTAGCCGAATGGTGATTACAGAATAACGAGAGGATATCTTTTTTTATCGGTCATACACCGAGGTCTCTAGCCATGTTTGATTGGCTCGTCCTGACTCTTGAACTGCAGTCAACCATCGATCGTGAGGACTTGTGCTTGTTCTTATCGTCCCAAAAGCGAGGTAAGAAAGAAGGCAGGATAGGAGAAAGCCAGCCTTTCCGAGAAAGAATCTTATTTGTGTTTAGAATCCGCCCCGGACCGGAATCGAACCTGCGACCCAGCGCTTACAAGGCAGACACACTACACTCCAAGGACTCCAAGGTAACTTGGCTGGCTGGCTGGCTTATTTGTATTTCTGTTGGGAGTTATTGAAATGGTGCTCTAGCTTCTACGAATCTATTGACATGCTGCGAATGATGGACAAGTAAAAGATCCTTTTTTGAAAGGTACCTACACACTAACATACACACTTACACAAATAAGCTTACACGCTACAAGTTACAAAAGCTACAGGTCACAGGGTGTAATGTGACATGGAGTTCATTTAACCTTTGCCATGTGTCAGAGGATTGACACCAATATTTTATACAGTGTGGAAGCAAAAGATTATAACATATTGTCCAACCTATGCGAATTTTGTTTCTCCTTCTCTTTTTGTTAGCTTCACGTATGTATACGTGTTTCTAGACTAATTTTAACTTGTAAATATTGTAAAGTAAGTACTTACAGGGTGTCCCCTACATGTGCGGGGCCCACTCAGCCTCGTGAGGAAAATGAGTAGCTATGACATATAAATGCGCATAGCGACCGGTGCCAGCATGGTAGGTAAACATTGGATTTTGGGATTATTGAGATATTGGGAAAATCCTACAATGCTGCAGTGAGCACCAAAGTTGTGACATAATAACACAAAGAAACTGCATTTACATTACATTACAAAACAAACTTACAAAAAGACAAACAGACGAACAAATAAACAAACATAGAATGGTAGGTATGTAATTTAAATGAGAGTGTTTTTACTATACACGACACGATTTCTTCCCCCAAAACTGGGAACGGGCTCTGAGGTAATCAGCAAAGCGCTGTACTGAGGTTTGTCGTCGTTGATCGACATGGCGCATCGCCTTTTACCAATTTTTGCATGTAGGCGCTTGGAGTTGAAGACCCCACGGGAAAAAAGATGGGAGTCCACCTTTTCTCATTTCGAGAAAATCGCGTTTTAAACTTTGAAACGCTATTACTAAATGCTAACACTTGGGATTTTAATTTTTTTTTTCGCTAATCGGTGGAAAATATTGTTGAGCATATATCCTATGGTGAATTGAAACATAAGCACTTGTAGGGAAAATTTAAAAATTAAAATTGTATTCAAAGGTCAAACAAAAAACATCAATAAAGATGAGAGTCCAGGGGTGAAACTGGACATTCATCTTTTTTGCTGTTAAAACTTATAAAAAATGAAAAAACAAAGTAGGTATGTGGTTTTTCCTACCTTAAGCATTGAATAATATTAAATTATTTTAATAATATTACCACAAACCGCCCGTAGCCGTAGAACTGACTTTTGGCACGCACTAATTAGAACTGAAATTAGAACTGACAAGTTAAAACAACAGAGAAAGCAGAAAACACGTGGAAACTGGGATCTTGGACTCTCATCTTTCTTGCTGTGACTCTGCGACATTCATCTTTCTTTCCGTGTGTATGATATTTTCAAATCGTTCTAGCTCTGTACCCTCATTGTTTTTCGCATTTCTGACTTCAAAAATCGATAGTTTTGGGGGGGAAGTACTATATAACGTATCTAACTCATTTTTTTTTAAAATTGGACTCCCATCTTTTTTCCCGAGGGGTCTTCAGTTCCGTTCTCCTTCTCTCTCTCTCTCTCTCTCTCTCTCTTTTCCTCTCTCTCTCTCTCTCCCTCCCTCTTTTACTTCTCTTTCTAGTCCTTCTCCTTCTCCTCTTCTTTCCCCTTCTCCTATTCATCTTCCTCCTCTTTTTCTCACACCTTCTCCTCCCTTTTCTCCTACATATTCATGTCTTTTTTTTCCATCTCATCCTTCTTCTTCTTCTTCTTCTTCTTCTTCTTCTTCTTCTTCTTCTCCTTCTTCTTCTTCTTCTTCTTCTTCTTCTTCCTCCTCCTCTTTTTACTTCTACCTCCTTCTACACTTCTCTTCATATTCCGTTTCCAAATCTTCTCCTCCTCCTTCTTATTCTCCTCTCCTCTTTACGCACCTCATGCTTTTACTCTTTCTTAACCTATTTTATCCTCCTCCTCCTCCTCCTGTTCTTATCATTCTCTCTTATCAGCGACACATGGAGCCTTCTCCCTCTCTTCCTTCCCTCTCCATTTTCCATTTTTAGGCTGGGCTGCTCTCCCCTGACTTCCCCTACATTTTTGAGTGACGGACGAGTGAGGAGAAATCGTTAGTTTGTGTGAGCGCCGTGAAGTATGTTTGAGTATGCAATATGCAAAAGATGTCATATTAGTGGAGATGACAGCTTTGAAAATTTCTGGAATGATGGAAAACATGATGGGAAACAAAACAGTGACAGTTTATAATTTATTTCAATTCCATACCTACTATTCTCTTTTATTTATTTATTTATTTCAATTTTCAAATAAAATTTTAAACAAATTTCTCAGTAATCGGGCTAATTATTATACCTACCTTTCTCTTTCTCTCCTTATCATAATAGATCAGTTGCGCTTATTTGGGTGATGTTTCAAATTCATAGAGCAGGAAAAATGAGGACCAACAGAATTTTTCTTTTTCTCCCTTGACTTCTAGATCCCGAGATAAATCGATTTTAAAAATACCGGTATTTCGTGAACTTTGACGTCACGGCATACGCTCCCATTGGCGATGACGTCACATCAAATGTCCCGAGCAAAGCTCCCTCGCAGGCAACACATTAAAATGTGTTTGTGCGCATACGTTTGTGCGTATTTCTTTCTGCTCCTCCGCAAGCGCGCTTGCATACTGGCGCTACCTGGCGAGGCAACTGACTGAAGTCTGACGTCACACATCTTTCAACTCTTTCATTAGAACGGAAAATGAAAATTGAATTTTCGATCTTTTACAATTATTTTTTCGAAGTTTTGACCTCAGATTTGGATTTTCACTACTTTTTACGTAGGAATCGACCATTTATTAATAATTTTTACCATTTGCAACTGCTCGAATATTATTGGATATTATGATAAAATTTATACCTATTTAATAAGTTAGTATTTATCCATTTTCACAACTAGGTACAAGACAAATAACCCAAAAAAATATAAATTGAACCTGGGTAGGTATATTCATTTGATGCACCTAGTTACCTACACAAATTTGGATGAAATACAAGTTGTTTATTTATTCAGAGTTAAATGGAGCAACTGATGTTTTTTTATTCCTTTTCTTCCTTTCTTTGTTCTTCTTATTCTTCCTCCTCCCTTTTTCTCTTCTTCTCCTCCTCCTCTTCTTCTCCATATTTACGTTCGTGTTTATCTTTTACTCTTTCTTCACGGATCAAAATTTCAAGGATCTACATTTAATCTTCTAAAATGTTTCCCCGTTTCATTTTACCAAAGATATCAATCTTATTTTTGATCTCCCCTATTTCTTTCCTCTCTCTCCCTCCTATTTTTTTTCCTTTATCCTCTTTAATTCCTCTTTCCTCTTCTTCCTTTCTCCCTTCCATTTTTTATTTTCCCTTTATCCTCCTTCCTTCCTCTTTCTCCTCCCATTCCTCTTTCTCTGTTACAAATTCTCTGTTACTTTCATGATTCTCTCCGACTTTTTTTTTTATATACAGATCTATATTTTATATCTCTCGCCCTCATTTTTCTTTCCTCATACATATATGTATATTTGGTTCTCTCTTTCTCCCTCTAATTTACCTAACGTAAACATATCACTCTTTCTCTATCTTTTTCCGTCTTTCAGTCCCTCTCTCTCTCTCTCTCTCTCTCTCTCTTTCTTTTTATCCTTCCTCTCTTTACATCATGTTCTCTTTCCTCTCTCTCTCCTCTCTCTTTCCTTTCCCTTCCCTTTATTTTCCGATCTTCCACATCCCTCCTTTTCATTTCTTCCTCTTTTCCTCCTCTTTCTTCTCCTTCTCTGCTTCCGTCGGCTCTTTTCTACTGCTCCTGAAGTTCTCCTTCTTCTTTCTTCCTTTCCTCTTCTTCTTCTTCTTCTTCTTTTTCTTGTTCTTCTTTTTCTTCTTCTTCTCCTTCTTCTTTTTCTTCTTCTTCTTCTTCTTCTAGTACTCCTTCTCTTCTCCATTTTTTTTTTATTATTATTCGACAAACTCCTAACGTCAGACGAAGTTGTGCTTTCAATTTTTCAAAATGAAGAAGAAGAACAAGAACAAGGAGGAGAAGAGGAAGAAGAACAAGAACGTCAGACGAAGTTGTGCTTTCAATTTTTCAAAATGAAGAAGAAGAACAAGAACAAGGAGGAGAAGAGGAAGAAGAACAAGAAGGAGGAGAAGAAGAACAAGAACAAGAACAAGGAGGAGAAGAAGAAGAAGAAGAGGAAGAAGAAGAAGGAGAAGGAGAACAAGGAGGAGAAGAGGAAGAAGAACGAGAAAGACGGTACGGAAATGAAATTTAGGAAAGCTCGTTTTGATCTGAGAAGGAGAGAGAGAGAGAGAGAGAGAGAGAGAGAGAGTGTTGGAGCCTGTGGGGTAGCTTTCAGGACACAAATTTACCACAAAACTGAGTTTAGATAAGATGGAAGTTTAAATAAAATGATAGAACAACTCACGATAACTTTCAGAACAGGTGTCTCTCATGGCGGTTGATAAAGACTGAACGCGATCTGCGTTGTTGTGATGGCGCATGATCTGATAGGCCCTTTTGATACGATGCACGTTAGGCTCTTTTAATACGATGCACGATAGGCCCTGTTAACACGATGCGCGGCGCGGTAGTCGCGATTATTTGCGGTGGGTAACAGTCAAGATTAGACAGAGAGAGAGAGAGAGAGAGAAGTATAGGAGAAGGGAAGGAAGCTGAAATTGAAGAAAAAGGAGAGAGGAGTGAGTGAGAAAAAGAAGAGTGAGAAAAAATACACCCTCACAATTTGTTACGCTCATATTTTTGGGGGTTTGGCTAAACCATTATTATCAGCAATATTATTTTCAGTACCTATTAATAAATAAGAAACTCTTGACTTTAAGTTTAATGGGGTAACACCCGAAAAACGCGTATCGATAAAATATAATATTATGAAATCTGTAAAACCTAAAGTCAAGAGTTTCTTAGTTTAAAGTTTTACCAAGTGTAATTTTGGTCTTGTTGTTACAATAATTATTTTCAGTAGTAAATTAAGAGTCAGTATTAGTATTCGTTTCAGTATCTATCTATCAGTAGATT
>NW_007378665.1:0-53531 GCF_000475195.1 Diaphorina citri
TCTTTTCGTTTAGCTTTTTTTTTTTTTTTTTTTTGCAATTCGGGGATATTTCCTGGTTTCTAGCTTTCTAGAAGCCCTAGACACCGCACCGTTCGAGTATAGCAGTATAGATAGGTGCTTCACTCTGATTGGTCAATGAAAAATCGGTCTAAGGCCAGCCACTGATAGTGAGTGGCTGGCCTAATATCGGTAAGAATTTCCGACAAGAGAATAAAACTTTTTTATCCAATCAGAGGAGATTATTTCCGACGATTCAAAAAATCTCATTGGTAAAAAAAAGAAAAAAAAAGAGCCCCTATGGGTTCCCATGTTGGAGTAAAAATAGGAAGAGGCTTCGACGTTTCCTGGGAAAAAACGGAAGTCAGGCTCACCACTATATCAACGGCTAACGGCTGTAAAATTCTGTAACCTTCTAACATCTAACCCACTATTTTCACGGATTAGGTAGAAATGTCGAATCATACCTACATCATCCCCATGTACAAATAAACACTCCATAAATAATGTGAATATTGTCATAAGTAGCTTGGGTGTAATATCGTAAGCACTGCTATACGTGTATAAAGTCATGTTCTGTACAATAAAGTCATGTTATACAACCACACCCTAGAGTCCTATTTACTTAGTAGAGTACGGTTGTGTTGTATGAAATTGTATAATAAAATGGCGCTATGTATTATTGTCGTATAAATTGAATAATAAGAGGTAAGTAGGGGCTGTAAAGTTTCCCAGCGTCACATATTATAGTTAAACTTGTTATCATTTTTATGAATAGGTACCCCTATACTTGTACGTATTTGAGGAAATTTCAACAAACTGTAGTTTGCTCTGTTTGCAGTGATAGGTACTATTCATACCAACGCGTATAGGACAATAACTCGTCTCCCTCCTCCTCTTCCCAAGATATCCTGGTACATGTTGAATAGTCAAACTTTCCTCAAATTTATCCCCAGCAAGTTTGTGCGTTAAAAACGATTAATTATACAGGCCACAAGCCACAAGGAGAGGTTTGGGCGAAAGTCACGAGATTTTCACAGAGGGAGATGAAAAAGGAGAGAGATTACATGAGAAAAAAAAGAGGAAGAGAGAAGGGGAGAGGGATGGATAGAGGGAGAGAGAGGGAGATGATGTAGAAAGGAAAAACTTGGTGTAGTATCGATGTCTAATAAATTTCAGGGGTGGAAACGGTGGTATGCGTATCTTTGGAAACCTGTCTACACACGGACCAATGGCTGAAACTTTGGATTTAGGCTCTAGGGACCTCAAAACGTGTTTTGGCACTACTCGGTATTAACACCATCTCTCTCTCTATCATAAATGCCTCCCTCTCTCTCCCTCTGCTTGGGAACCGGAGGCAGTTATGTTATTTTGAATATTTTGGAATTTTTCCAACTCGCGAAGAAGAAAAAAAAATGAGCGGAAAAAGTAGGAAAGAGAGGGAAGGAGAGAAATAGAGAGAAAGAGAGAGAGAGAAAGGGAGAGAGAGAGAGGGAGATGAAAAAGGAGAGAGATTACATGAGAAAAAAAAGAGGAAGAGAGAAGGGGAGAGGGATGGATAGAGGGAGAGAGAGGGAGATGATGTAGAAAGGAAAAACTTGGTGTAGTATCGATGTTTAATAAATTTCAGGGGTGGAAACGGTGGTATGCGTATCTTTGGAAACCTGTCGAGACCGTTCCTGAAAACAACTACATATATAGGTCGACCAGGTTTGGATAAGTCCTTCTATGGGGACAGACCGACCGACCGACCAACAGACTGACAGACACCGAAGCGAATACAATAGCCCGTCCCTTATACCTTTTTATTACTATTGTAATAATAAAGGAAGGACGGACTAAAAATGGAGTTTTCAAATTTCTTTGCGTACCACCAGAAATGCTTCCGCGTACCACAGATTGGGAACCTCTGATCTCGTTCTAGGTGCTATTTACCTACACTAACTAGGTACATAATGTAGGTGGTATGTAAATAGGTAGGTATATGGTACTTACTCATAATGATATCTGGCACCAATAGGTGTTCAACAGGGGATATAGCTCAGTGGTAGAGCGCATGCTTTGCATGTATGAGGCCCCGGGTTCGATCCCCGGTATCTCCAATGTTTCTAGGTGCTATTTACCTACACTAACTAGGTACATAATGTAGGTACCATGTAAGGTACATAATGTAGGTGGTATGTAAATAGGTAGGTATATGGTACTTACTCATAATGATATCTGGCACCATCAGGTGTTCAACAGGGGATATAGCTCAGTGGTAGAGCGCATGCTTTGCATGTATGAGGCATTTTACTTGAAAGTCCACACATAGAACTTAGTAAAGGTGTGTGCTAAGTACCTAATATCTATGTATATATGTATACCTGGGTATGTACTAAGCCACTAGGTACCTACCTACAATGCAAAAGGTGCATAAGGTACTAGAAATAATAATTATGTTTACACACGTGCAAAACGTTGCAATAAAAAGCCATGACTGGTGTTTTCCCAATGTGTGTATGTTGTATTTCCTCTATTACCTTTACCTGGGTAGGTGTAAGTACGGTAGTACCTCGATTATTTCAACTCATTGGGACCGAGGATAGTTGAAATAATAGAAATTCCGAATAAAACAATGAAAAAAAGGGGGCAAAATTTGGTTACAAAAGAACAAAATGGTTAATAAAAACCCTATTGAAATTAAACAAATTTTGAAAACAAACTAAGAACCAAACAAAAAACACGTCTTATCGACATTTTCTTTGTCAACTGATTTTGGGGTTGAAATATGAAATAATAGAAGGTTGAAATAATCGAGGTTCTACTGTACCTAGGCAGGTATAGGTAGGTGTAGGTATGTAGTTGTAGGTAGGTATAACAGAATAACAGCATTCCGTTTTGCACGTTTCGACATAAAAGTTCACTTTTGTGAGCTTTCACTTCCAAATCCCACTGGAGTTTAAATTGAAAGTTTTCCGGGAGCCACCCCCCCCCTCCCCCCCCCTCTCCTCTCTTTTTTTTCTTCTTATTTCTCCTCCATCCTATCCCCTCTTTACCTTTCATTTCCTCTTTCTCCTCTCTCTCTTTCTTTCCTCTCTCTCCCCTCCTCCCCACCCTTTCCTTTCTTCTTCATCTCACCCTCCCCTTCTGTGTTTCCTCTCACACACCTCTTCTTTATTTTTCTTATCTCCCTCTTCTCTCACATCTCTTTCTCCTTTTCTCTCCTTCCTTCTTTATACTGCCTTCCATCAATGCTTCGTAACAAAAAGTTTTCCAATATTCCCACATTGGGTAATAGGTAGTTAATACCTACGTATGTATATCTATGTACATTTGTACATACATACTTGTATATTTGAGTACATACTGATTTTCACGGCATACGCTCCCGTAGGCGATGACGTCACATCAAATGTCCCGAGCAAAGCTACCTCGCAGGCAACACATTAATGTGTTTGTGCGCATACGTTCCTGCGCATTTCTTTCTGCTCCTCCGCAAGCGTGCTTGCATACTACTGGCGCTACCTAGCGAGGCAACTGCCTGAAGTCTGACGTCACACATCTTTGTACTCTTTCATTAGAACGGAAAATGAAAATTGAATTTTCAACCTTTTACATTTATTTTTTCGAAATTTTGACCTCAGATTTGCATTTTTCACTACTTTTTACGTAGGAATCGACCATTTATTAATAACTTTTACCCATTTGCAACTGCTCCATTGCGTTTCTCTCTCTCTCTCTCTCTCTCTCTCTCTCTCTCTCTCTCTCTTCTAAGAAAAAATTGGTAGGTATCTATGTTATGGCTTATCTACAGAATACACTCGTACTTTGACTACTTTGCATTTTGTAATGTCACAAGGTCACAACATTAGTATAAAATCGTCACCAAATTATAGGTACCTATGTACCGAGTACCTATATACCTACTATACCTATAAAACACAAAAAGGCATCTACCTTCGGTAAAATAGATTGTAAAAAAAAGTTACAATTTGAAAACTCCACAACCGTTTCAAATATTTTACGACCTTTGTATTTTTTTTTTAATTAGAAACCTAGTAGAAAGCAATCCTTTTAATATTTATTGCTCCCCACACAGTTAAATGCAATTTTAGCAAATTTGTGCAAACTGCAAACATTTTTTTGCTTGCTTGCACATTTTTACGGACAAAGTATAGTTGAACATTGTTTTACGGACAAACCTACGCAATATGCTTGTATGACTTTTATCCTTTTTGGAGGTCCAATTTCCATTTCTGCCCATAAAGTTCTCCATTTTGCTGCGGTTCAATTAGGTTCCTTTTTTAGATTCCAGAAAAAGAGTGCAAATTTTTGTCGACTCAGGGAATCGAATCTTCTGCAATGTTCACATATGACAACTGGCAACCTATACGGAGAACAAAATCTCATACCTGAACATTGTTTTACGGACAAACCTACGGAATATGCTTGTATGACTTTTATCCTTTTCGGAGGTCCAATGTCCATTTCTGCCCATAAAGTTCTCCATTTTGCTGCGGTTCAATTAGGTTCCTTTTCTAGATTCCAGAAAAAGAGTGCAAATTTTTGTCCACTCAGGGAATCGAATCTTCTGCAATGTTCACATATGACAACTGGCAACCTATACGGAGAACAAAATCTCATACCTCCCGTCCCTATTGGGCGAAAAATGAAACAAAAGAATAAACCAAGGAATTGAAGAGGGAATTTCATTATAATTCCACATACTTAACAGTACGCCAGATTGACAAATGTCGCTGAATAACATCAGATAGGCCGATGAAAGAGGGATGATGTGATGAAACAGAAAACTAATCAAGTCGGAAAAACACATAGAACGTGACAAGACGTATGTGAAATAAATGAAGCACCTCCGCATATAAATATACATAAAATATACATAATGTTATGTTCATACCTAACTGGTATATTATGTAGGTAGTTATATGTACATTGGGATTAATACAGAGCTCAATCCTGAATCCAGAAGACATTATTATAATATAAATGATAATATACAGGGTTAGGCTACCAAAATTAAAGGGTTGATTCATTTGGTTACATGACATTCTCTATAAACGGGGGTCCTCCACAAATGCTGAGAAATTTTGAGATTCAGTAGTTGACTTTTTCCTGATCAACATTTTCGAAACCCAGTAAAATTTAGAAGAAGGTTGAATTTTTAAAACATCAAATTTTCAGATGTTTGGTACTATATCTTCTGGACACCCTGTATAAATGATATTATACACATAATAAAGGCAAAATATAGACATAGAATACAGAATAAGATTACGAGTATACACAAAGTACGTGATGTTTGTGATGAAAATGAAGAGATGAATGGCAATAAGGAGATATAACATGAGAAACATACCTATTATCTACCTATTAATATAATATATTATGTACTTACATATACCTACATAATATACCTACCTGAGTAATGTAGAAAACATGGGAAAAGCTTGATTAAAAACTTCACCAGCACTAAGTCAATTTGAACTACCTACATATTTGAAGGAAGCCATTTGAAACATTTTTACTTGTTTTACATTGTTTTATTTCAATAGATTGCATACTGAAGTTAAGCAACGTTGAGCGTGATTGGTATACGGATGGCTGACAGCTGGAAAATTATTAGTGAGGACTTGAGGAGGCAGATAGCTTCCAGCGAATTCAGGGTAAAATCCCCCCCCCCGTCCCCAAAAATCTTGGCATTTTACGTAAAACATCAGAATTTTTTTCTATGAACGCCGTGGGACTTAGGTTACGGGACGGAGGAGGGAGAGGAAGGGAGGGATTCCCTAATGATAACGACCATATCAAATTACACCAATAAATTATTCCCTCCTCCCCTTCCTCTTATCCTTCTCCTCCTCTTCTTCCCCTTTGCTTCTTCTATTATTCTTTTTCTGTCCCTTCTTTCCCTTTATTTCTCCTCCTCTTCCTTCTTCGTCTCCTCCTTTTTCTTTTTCTTCCTCTTCCTTCTTCGTCTCCTCCTTCTTCTTTTTCTGCCGTGAAACTCAGTAGTTATGCAATGTGACGAAATTGTTCCATAATCCATAAATTATGCTTATACCTAGTTCTTTTTGAGAAGTAAGAATTTAAGTGCCCCCATTAGAAAAAATAGAAATAAGTATGTATCACCAGACACCCTGTAATCAAAATGAAACAATAATTTATTGATCACCCTGAGTTCTTTTTGAGAAGTAAGAATTCAAGTGCCCCCATTAGAAAAAATAGAAATAAGTATGTATCACCAGACACCCTGTAATCAAAATGAAACAATAATTTATTGATCACCCTGTATGTAGGATTAAGCATGACTTAATGCGTGTACACCGTACGTGAGCGAGAGAGAGAAAGGGAGAGAGAGAGAGAGAGCTTATACCTAAACATAATATCCGTATAATCAATTTCAATTAAAAAACATTTTCATTCAGGATCAGGATTTGAGAGAGAGAGAGAGAGAGAGAGCTTATACCTAAACATAATATCCGTATAATCAATTTCAATTAAAAAACATTTTCATTCAGGATCAGGATTTGGGAGAGAGAGTTTATACCTAAACATAATATCCGTATAATCAATTTCAATTAAAAAACATTTTCATTCAGGATCAGGATTTGCATTTTGATGTTTTGGTCTCTCTCTCTCTCTTTAGCTCTCTCTTTCACTCAGTAACTCACTCTTTCTCCTCCCTCTTTATCTAACACACACTTTCTGCTTCCCCTTTATTCGTTTCTCTCTCTCTCTCTCTCTCTCTCTCACCCTCCCCTCTTTTTTCCATCCCTTTCATTTTATCTCTCTTTCTTTTCCTCCCTCTTTCCCTCTTTTCTCTCTATCTCTTTCTCTCTCCTCTTTTTACTACCTCTCTCTTTCTCCCCCTCCTCTCTCTCTCTCTCCCTCTCTCTCTCTCTCCTACCACTATTAGATTAGGTTTGGTAATTTCATGACAAAGCTCCGGATATTGAGAGAGGGAGAGAGAGGGAGGGGGAGGGGGGAGGGGAAATCCGGAAAGTGCTTTTAATATTTTCATCAAACGTGTATGTACCGACATTGCCTATGTACGTATGCATATACATGTATGTACTTATAGTTCATCCAGATCAATGTGACAGCAATGAGTCATCAACCCAAAATGAAGGAACCAATCAGATTGCAGGAAATCCAATTCAGGTAAAGGTCTATTTTAGATAAACTCCTTCCTTCCTTGGTTCCTTCATTTTGGGTCGATGACTCCTTGCTCTCATATTCATCTGGATAGAGAATATGTACGTATACCTACATGTACATAGGTAAATTACCGATGTACATGTACACACGTGTAGGTACATATGTATCAATCTCAAAATCTTTGTGGTAAAGCAGAGCCTTTTGTGGATATCACAGCATTAATAATGAAGTGCCTCCTTTGAGTCCTTTGCAATCGATTTCCATACTTCAATAATCTTTTTATACTGATGGTAATATCGTGGTCGCTACTCGATCAAAGTAGCTCCTCAATTTTCCTCACGAGACTGAGTGCACCCTGAACTCCAAGCACAGCCGCCGACTAACTTCGACCCCACCGGGAATCGAACCCGGGACCTCCAGCGTGCAAGCCTAGTGTGATACCTACTTGACCACGGAGGTTGTTCGGTTAACTTAGTTATGTTTACAGAAGAAAAACACGCCTAGCGCAATTCCTTAAGTTCAAGGAATAAATGTGCTTTGAAAGAAATTGTACCTATCCCTGGTGTAATCTACACAATCGGCTCCTAAAAATAATAATAAAACAACATATACCTTTAAATTAAAACTAAAATAATTATCGAGGAATAATAAATTATTTAATTAAGAATCTTCATTAATTAAAATTAAAAAATTAAAAGACAATAATTGAGATTCGACATGAAAATGTTTGAGTGAAAATGTTTGGTGAGCTTTCGAGAATACTCAGATTCTCATCATCAGACCAAAAAAATCGCAAGAGAGATTTTTACTCTACGAGTGCTAGAGTGCCACTTTTTTTTTTTTTTTTTTTTTTTTTAATAAGCCTTGGCCCCCAACAGAGACACATTTAACCTTTACCCCCACATTAAAGACATATTGTAGGTAATAGGCTAGTAGGTATGTACGATTATTTCATAGGAAGGTAAAACCCATAAAATATACGAGACCTTGTTTAGACTGCTGGGGTAAAGGGACGTTTTAGTCTCATTCGAGCAGGATAAACAAGGTAGGTATATTCTATTCTACATTTTACTTGAAAGTCCACACATAGAACTTAGTAAAGGTATGTGCTAAGTACCTAATATGTATGTATACCTGGGCATGTACTAAGCCACTAGGTACCTACAATGCAAAAGGTGCATAAGGTAGGTAGGTAGGTACTAGAAATAATAATTATGTTTACACACGTGCAAAAGGTTGCAATAAAAAGCCATGACTGGTGTTTTCCCAATGTGTGTATGTTGTATTTACTCTATTAACTTTACCTAGGTAGATGTAGGTACAGTAGAACCTCGATTATTTCAACTAATTGGGACCGAGGGTAGTTGAAATAATAGAAATTCCGTATATAAAACAATGAAAAAAGGGGCAAAATTTAGTTACAAAAGAACAAACCCTATTGAAATTAAACAAATTTTGAAAACAAACTAAGAACCAAACAAAAAACACGTCTTATCGACATTTTCTTTGTCAACTGATTTTGGAGTTGAAATATGATTTTGGGGTTGAAATAGTCTCGTTGTCAACTGATTTTGGGGTTGAAATATGAAATAATAGGTAGAGAGTTGCAATAATGGAGGTTGAAATAATCGAGGTTCTACTGTACCCAGGCAGGTATAGGTAGGTGTAGGTATGTAGTTGTATAACAGAATAACAGCATTCCGTTTTGCACGTTTCGACATAAAAGTTCACTTTTGTGAGCTTTCACTTCCAAATCCCACTGGAGTTTTAGGAGAAAGGAAGAGAGAGAGAGAAAGAGGGAGAGAGAGAGAAAGGGAGAGAAAGAGAGAGAGAGAGAAAGGGAAAGAGAGAGAGAAAGGGAGAGAGAGAGAAAGGGATAGAGGGAGAGAGAGAGAGGGAGAGAGAGATCTGTAAAGAGGCTACTTATAGTCACGCTCGGTAGTGTTTATAGGAGAAAGGAAGAGAGAGAGAGAAAGAGAGAAAGAGGGAGAGAGAGAGAAAGGGAGAGAAAGAGAGAGAGAGAAAGGGAAAGAGAGAGAGAGAAAGGGATAGAGGGAGAGAGAGAGAGGGAGAGAGAGATCTGTAAAGAGGCTACTTATAGTCACGCTCGGTAGTGTTTGGCAAACTTCCAAAATTGTTTTCAAGAAGAGAAAAACATCAAAAAACACTAAGAAAGAAAAGAAGAGGAGAGGAAAAAAATGAAGAAGAAATAATATCCCAGAGGAGGAGAAAGGTAGTCTGGCTGAGGGACTATAAACAGGGAGTAGACTAGTCCAAATTTCCTCACGCTATATCAATAGCGAAGGTTGAGTGCGAAGGGCATGAAAACACTAAGGAGGAAAAGAAGAGGAGAGGAAGAACAAGCAGGGTCCGTCCCTCCGGGAATTTTTAGCCCGTAGTTTATTCGATCGTGGTTAAAGAATACCTATGTACCTACCTAATTTTATCAGATATTTTGAAGTTTTATCATGACAATTGTCTCAATGGTGCACATTTGGGTGCAGAAAAGACGTACTGGAAAATAAAGTTGAAATATTATTGTAAAAAAAACAGGTACTGGTAATAGGGGTTATTTTTGTTCGTGCAATACCTACGTACTTTTGATTTTATTAGGTTTTGATTTTATTAGATTTTGATTGTAACCAATTACGTAAAGTCTTGCGAATCGTGTCAGAAAAGAAAAGCTTCTCGCACAGGTAAACAAGGCTTACTACAACCAATCAACGTACCTATCACAGGAAAACCTATGGAATCGGTGTTCATTGACTTCATGGGACCGATCAATCCAAAGTCCACACCTATAATACTTTTGATTTTATTAGATTTTGATTTGGAAATTTAAAATAATTAATTTTCCCTTGGTTTGATTACACATTTTACATTTTAATCATGGTTTTGTTTATGACAATTTTCGTAGGTACCTAGTAGATGAATTTTGATTTAATCATTCGCGGAAGATGATAAGATGGATGCGTGTCTGAATGTTATTGTGAAGAATTTGAATAAAATGCAGATGGAAGATGATTATCTTTTCAAAATTTATTCTGCTCTTATCATAAAAATTAGAAGAAGAAAAAAATGTAGGTAAAACAAACTACTCGTAGAACAAACACCCTCAATAATGATTATTCAGTTGTCAAGTGTAACATAACTACCTACTACATGTTTGTGGTATAAGTGTATAACAGCACTTCATGATAAAACAATATAGGTAACAAGGTCGTTTCAATACAATACATTGACATTTACACTACATAGATATACCTACCCGGTAACAAAAACATTAGTTCTAGGTACTCTATATTCAAACTCCTTTAAATTGGTATGAATTGTCTCACTCTGATCGTCTGGGGATATAGCTCAGTGGTAGAGCGCATGCTTTGCATGTATGAGGCCCCGGGTTCGATCCCCGGTATCTCCAATTAAGCAACTATACCTACTATGTTTGCATACTTGTGTAGACCCCGACAGGTAATAAAAATATTAGTTCCATACTCTACATTCGTGCTCCTTTATATTAGTATGAATTGTCCCGGCCAGACCGTCAGGGGATATAGCTCAGTGGTAGAGCGCATGCTTTGCATGTATGAGGCCCCGGGTTCGATCCCCGGTATCTCCAATATTTTTTGCCTCCAAATTTGTAAAGTACTTTTATTAGGGGGTAGACAATTAGACATTTTTTTTACAAGAATATCAAGACTATTGATCCTGCTTTTACAGAGGAAAGTTGGATAAGAACGGTGAAACTGTGTTCTTATAGGTATTTTTCGGAGAGTGTTTATTCCCCAGAAAATATTTACATTGTCAAATGTCTAAAGTCTAAACATTCACATAACACGGTTCAAATGGTCTGAAAAACATTTACCAGAAAACACTCAAACAGAAAAGAAAACCACTAAAGACAAAGCAAAACAATAAAGGCAGAGGAATTCAAAGAATGTCAGATTTTCAGAGGACAAAAATATGTGTACCATCAACAAAAATATGTACAAGGCGCATCACCCTGTTAGAAAATGGAACGACTTGGTGTCCATCTTCCAACATGTTTGTATAAGGCGTTAGAAGCCTTAGAATCTTCCAACATAAGGCAGAGGAATTCAAAGAATGTCAGATTTTCAGAGGACAAAAAGATGTACCATCAACAAAAACATGTACAAGGCCCATCACCCAGTTAGAAAATGGAACGACTTGGTGTCCATCTTTTAACCTTTTTGTATAAGGCGTTAAAAGTCTTAGAATCTTCCAACATGTATAAGGCCTTATAAGACTTAGAATCCTTAGATAGATTATATAGGAGAGGGAGGTAGAAGGATAGAAGCCTTAGCCTTAGAAATAGGACTTAGGAGAGGGAAAGGGGGGGGTAGACTTGGGATAGGGAGGGGGACTATAGCCTCCTTAGACATTCATACATACATAGGACATGGGATAGGACTTGTCTCTCCTCCTCCTCCTCTCTCTCTCTCTCTTCCTCCTTCTCTCCCTCTCTCTCCCACTCATTTCTCTTTACTCGGTATTAACACCATCTCTCTCTCTATCATAAATGCCTCCCTCTCTCTCCCTCTGCTTGGGAACCGGAGGCAGTTATGTTTTGGGTACCAGACTATGTAGGTACGTCCCTGATGATGAAAAGCAAAGTTTCAAGTTTTGTACAAATGTATCTCTAATTGAACTTGTCACTTGTCGGAACTATGTCAAGAGACATAAAGAAAGAAAAAGTAGGAAAGAGAGGGAAGGAGAGAAATAGAGAGAATGAGAGAGAGAGAGAGAGAGGGAGATGAAAAAGGAGAGAGATTACATCATGAGAAAAAAAAGAGGAAGAGAGAGGGAGAGAGAGAAAGAGAGAGAGAGAGAGAGAGAGAGAGAGAGAGAGAGAGAGAGAGAGAGAGAGAGAGAGCTCCAAATAAGGTGGGTATTGTCAGCCTATAAGTTATAGCTTTTGGAAGGTAGCGCCTCTGCCTTGTAAGCGCTAGGTGGTCGCCCGTTCGATTTCTACCCGAACCGGATGAATCCTGAGCGGATAACTTTTTAGACCGATTCTCAGGTCAGACTCCAATCACATAAAATAAAGAAGCGAGAGTAGTAGGTTTTCTCCTCCATTTCTCTCTTCACTTTCTCTGTTTTCCTTCACTCTCCTTCTCTTTTTCTCCTTTTTCCTTCTTTCTTTTTATCGTTCTCTCTTTCTCTCTCTCACACTCTCTTTCTCTTCCTTTATCTTTCCCTTTATTATTATTAGCTCTCTCTCTCTCTCTCTCTATTTAATTTTCCTTTATCTTTTCTCACTTTTTCTCCGTTTTCTCACCGTATAATATCCCTACTCTCTTTCTCTCCCCCCCTCTGTTCTCTCTCTCTCTCTTTTCTTCATTTTTCGTGAAAGAGATAAGTGAAGCGTTGAAAAATATACAAGTTGAAAGTTATATTTCACAAGTATTAGAGCTACACCTTCCTTCCCTCTCTCTCTCTCTCCTCCCAATTAAAACTAAAATAATTATCGAGGAATAATTATTTAATTAAGAATCTTCATTAATTAAAATTAAAGATTTAAAAGACAAATTGAGATTCGTCATTCAACTGGTGAAAATATTTGGTGAGCTTTCGAGAATTAGAGCTAACTCTGCATTTTAGAAGAGAGATTTTATGAAAAATAGACCTTTACCTGAATTGCAACAATGTAAGGGTTTCCTGCAATCTGATTGGTTCCTTCATTTTGGGTTGATGACTCATTGCTGTCACATTGATCTGGATGAACTATAGGTACCTACCTACAATGCAAAAGGTGCATAAGGTACTAGAAATAATAATTATGTTTACACACGTGCAAAAGGTTGCAATAAAAAGCCATGACTGGTGTTTTCCCAATGTGTGTATGTTGTATTTCCTCTATTACCTTTACCTAGGTAGGTGTAAGTACGGTAGTACCTCGATTATTTCAACTCATTGGGACCAAGGATAGTTGAAATAATAGAAATTCCGAATAAAACAATGAAAAAGGGGGCAAAATTCAGTTACAAAAGAACAAAACGGTTAATAAAAACCCTATTGAATTTAAACAAAATTTGAAAACGAACTAAGAACCAAACAAAAAAAACACGTCTTATCGACATTTTCTTTGTCATTAGTCTCGTTGTCAACTGATTTTGGGGTTGAAATATGACATAATAGAGAGTTGCAATAATGGAGATTGAAATAATCGAGGTTCTACTGTACCTAGGCAGGTATAGGTAGGTGTAGGTATAGGGTTGTAGGTAGGTAGGTATAACAGAATAACAGCATTCCGTTTTGCACGTTTCGACATAAAAGTTCACTTTTGTGAGCTTTCACTTCCAAATCCCATATATACACAATATTATTTTGATATCACTCTTCAATTCGCCACTTCTCCATTTCGTCCAGGTCGAGGGTTCGAATCCCTTCTAGGAGCCGTATTTTTATATTTATAGAAACGTATCCGTAGAAAGGTTTCAACTGGCCTTCGATTTGGAAGTATCATTCCCCGGACTCGGGCTGCCGGAATGGTTATATTAGGTAGGGTGTCTGGTCGTACCTTGGCCCCCGTTGTACCTTGGTCTTCTGGACTTTTCTGGTAACTGGCGCCACCTATCGGGTCCGAAAAATATGTATCTGATCTCTCTCTTCCACTGATAATAGCATGATGAATTATACTTCACTGACACCATACATCTTATCTGAAGATAAGATAAGGATAGAGAGAGAGAGGAGAAAGGAAGAGAGAGAGAGAGGGAGAGAAAGGGAGAAAGAGAGAGGGAGAGAAAGAGAGAGAGAAAGAGGGAGAGAGGGGGAGAGAGGAATAGAGAGAGAGAGAAAGGGAGAGAAAGAGGGAGAGAGAGAAAGAGAGAGAGAGGGAGAGAGAGATCTGTAAAGAGGCTACTATAGTCACGCTCGGCAGTGTTTGGCAAACTTCCAAAATTGTTTTCAAGAAGAGAAAAACATCAGAAAACACTAAGAAGGAGAGAGGAAGAAAAAAATGAAGAAATAATATCCCAGAGGAGAAGAAGGGGGGAAGAAGAGCAAGAAAGATAGGGGAAGGAGAAAGGAAGAGGGGTTTTTTTTTAAGAGGTTTGATAGAGGGAACTGTAACTGCTAAGGTATGATCGTCCCGAAATCGAAGAGAGAAGGAAGACAGTATAAGAGAAAGCCAGTCGTTCCGAGAACGAACATTACACCATCAGGATAAAATCCGCCCCGGGGGGGAATCGAACCCGCGGACTAGAGACCATCACCCCGGTGTATAGCAGATACAAAAAGACATCTTTTCTTTATTCTGCTATCGCCATTCGGCGAAAGCTAAAGCCGTATAACCGATGAATTGGTCTGCTTATCGGTATTCAGTATACCTTAGCAACAAATTAAATTGATCCCAAAGGCAAGTTAAACCTATAGTCCCTTGACAAATGTGCTCGAAGGCATGTGATGTGTTCCAATCCACTCAACCCCATTATTATAAAGCTAGAAAATTAGACTAACTTTCAGTGGTTCAGACTTTGGATCTGGAGGTTTGTGGTTCGAGTTAGGGTTGGGACATCGAGACGAAAACATCGATGTTCGATACATCGATGTTTTTAAACTTCGATATATCGAGTATCCGATGTATCGCCAACTAAGCTAACTAGGCTGGCAGAAAGGAAGAGTGAGGGAGATAGAGAAGATAGGAAAGAAGAGGGGAAGAAGGAGGGTGTAAAGGAGGAGAGAGGGGGATTGGAAGAAAAATATATTGTGGGAGGAAAACCGAGAAAGAAAAAAGAAACGATCGTGTTAACGGAAAAGAGAAAGAATTAGGTATTGAACTAAAAGAAAAGAGAAGAGAGAAAGAGCCAGTGGTAACGCGCGCTTGCTTGCCATTTAGAAGTTCTCGGGTTCGAATCCCACCGTGATTTGTTTGTAATCATTTAAACGTACGTAACCATGGTAAAAGTTAGAAAAAAAAGTGTGGGTAGGTAGGTAATACAAAGTAAAAGTTACAGACATTACCTATTAACATATTACTGTCAGATAAACCTTATACCTACCTATGTACTACATATCACTACATGTGGCATAAGTGCATAACAGCACTTCATGATAAAACAATACAACAAGGTCGTTTCAATACAATACATTGACATTTACACTACATAGATATACCTATAACCTACCCGACTACGATATAGTTATCTAAGGAACAATAGAGACCATCAATTTGCAAACTTTTCAAGAGAAATGTAAATAAAATTAACATAATTAAAGAAAGGTTAAAATAAACGAACTTAAATAAAATACGTATAAAGAAAATATGTATGTACAAAAATATAAAAAATAAAATAAATCTAAATTAAAATAAAAGAATAAATAACATAAAAAAAACACTAAATAAAAAAAGTAAAAATACAAAAAAATATGTAATAAATATAATAATTAATAGTTAATAATAATTTCTTCTTTTTCTTTTTCTTCCTCTTCCTTCTTCGTCTCCTCCTTCTTCTTTTTCTTTTTCTTCCTCTTCCTTCTTCGTCTCCTCCTTCTTCTTTTTCTTTTTCTTCCTCTTCCTTCTTCGTCTCCTCCTTCTTCTTTTTCTTTTTCTTCCTCTTCCTTCTTCGTCTCCTCCTTCTTCTTTTTCTTTTTCTTCCTCTTCCTTCTTCGTCTCCTCCTTCTTCTTTTTCTTTTTCTTCCTCTTCCTTCTTCGTCTCCTCCTTCTTCTTTTTCTTTTTCTTCCTCTTCCTTCTTCGTCTCCTCCTTCTTCTTTTTCTTTTTCTTCCTCTTCCTTCTTCGTCTCCTCCTTCTTCTTTTTCTTTTTCTTCCTCTTCCTTCTTCGTCTCCTCCTTCTTCTTTTTCTTTTTCTTCCTCTTCCTTCTTCGTCTCCTCCTTCTTCTTTTTCTTTTTCTTCCTCTTCCTTCTTCGTCTCCTCCTTCTTCTTTTTCTTTTTCTTCCTCTTCCTTCTTCGTCTCCTCCTTCTTCTTTTTCTTTTTCTTCCTCTTCCTTCTTCGTCTCCTCCTTCTTCTTTTTCTTTTTCTTCCTCTTCCTTCTTCGTCTCCTCCTTCTTCTTTTTCTTTTTCTTCCTCTTCCTTCTTCGTCTCCTCCTTCTTCTTTTTCTTTTTCTTCCTCTTCCTTCTTCGTCTCCTCCTTCTTCTTTTTCTTTTTCTTCCTCTTCCTTCTTCGTCTCCTCCTTCTTCTTTTTCTTTTTCTTCCTCTTCCTTCTTCGTCTCCTCCTTCTTCTTTTTCTTTTTCTTCCTCTTCCTTCTTCGTCTCCTCCTTCTTCTTTTTCTTTTTCTTCCTCTTCCTTCTTCGTCTCCTCCTTCTTCTTTTTCTTTTTCTTCCTCTTCCTTCTTCGTCTCCTCCTTCTTCTTTTTCTTTTTCTTCCTCTTCCTTCTTCGTCTCCTCCTTCTTCTTTTTCTTTTTCTTCCTCTTCCTTCTTCGTCTCCTCCTTCTTCTTTTTCTTTTTCTTCCTCTTCCTTCTTCGTCTCCTCCTTCTTCTTTTTCTTTTTCTTCCTCTTCCTTCTTCGTCTCCTCCTTCTTCTTTTTCTTTTTCTTCCTCTTCCTTCTTCGTCTCCTCCTTCTTCTTTTTCTTTTTCTTCCTCTTCCTTCTTCGTCTCCTCCTTCTTCTTTTTCTTTTTCTTCCTCTTCCTTCTTCGTCTCCTCCTTCTTCTTTTTCTTTTTCTTCCTCTTCCTTCTTCGTCTCCTCCTTCTTCTTTTTCTTTTTCTTCCTCTTCCTTCTTCGTCTCCTCCTTCTTCTTTTTCTTTTTCTTCCTCTTCCTTCTTCGTCTCCTCCTTCTTCTTTTTCTTTTTCTTCCTCTTCCTTCTTCGTCTCCTCCTTCTTCTTTTTCTTTTTCTTCCTCTTCCTTCTTCGTCTCCTCCTTCTTCTTTTTCTTTTTCTTCCTCTTCCTTCTTCGTCTCCTCCTTCTTCTTTTTCTTTTTCTTCCTCTTCCTTCTTCGTCTCCTCCTTCTTCTTTTTCTTTTTCTTCCTCTTCCTTCTTCGTCTCCTCCTTCTTCTTTTTCTTTTTCTTCCTCTTCCTTCTTCGTCTCCTCCTTCTTCTTTTTCTTTTTCTTCCTCTTCCTTCTTCGTCTCCTCCTTCTTCTTTTTCTTTTTCTTCCTCTTCCTTCTTCGTCTCCTCCTTCTTCTTTTTCTTTTTCTTCCTCTTCCTTCTTCGTCTCCTCCTTCTTCTTTTTCTTTTTCTTCCTCTTCCTTCTTCGTCTCCTCCTTCTTCTTTTTCTTTTTCTTCCTCTTCCTTCTTCGTCTCCTCCTTCTTCTTTTTCTTTTTCTTCCTCCTCTTCCTTCTTCGTCTCCTCCTTCTTCTCCTTCTTCTTCTTCTTCTTCTTCTTCTTCTCCTCCTCCTCCTTCTCTTTCTTACTTAGGCGTCATTCACACTTTTTCATTCCACTGTGTCTTCCAAGTCGTCATGTCCTTTCTTTTTCCAGTCTCCCTTTCTCTCCCTCCCACACGCTTTTTCCCTATCTCTTTCTCCCTCCCACACACTTATCTCCCCTACCTCCCTCACTTAGTTTCTCATCTCTCTCTCCCCTTCCTCTTCATTCCTCCCACACTCTTGCTTCCTCTCTCCCCCGACTCATTTATTGTTTATACCATCCTCTCTTGTCTCATGTCTTCGTAAATTCTCTCCCTCCATCTCTTAATTTCTTCCCCCCACTGGTAAAATATCCCTCGTCCTTCCTTAATGTTTCCCCTCATCCGTAATTTATCCCACATCCTTCCTTAATTCCTCCCCTCACTCGTAATTTAATTCTCCCCCTCCATCTCTTAATTTCTTCCCCCCACTGGTAAAATATCACTCGTCCTTCCGAAATGTTTCCCCTCATCCGTAATTTATCCCACATCCTTCCTTAATTCCTCCCCTCACTAGTAATTTATATCTCCCACACCCCCATTTTTTAGCCCGTCCTTCCTTTATTATTACGATAGTAATAAATAAGCTGGGCCCGTCCCTCCGGGAATTTTTTAGCCCGTAGACCCCCCATTTTTTAGCCCGTCCTTCCTTTATTATTACGATAGTAATAAATAAGCTGGGCCCGTCCCTCCGGGAATTTTTCAGGCCGTAGTTTATTCGATCGTGATTAGTGAAAATTAGTACCTATGTACCTACCTAATTTGTTTAATATTCAGTTTATTATTATTCTTGATTTGATTTTTCGATTTTAATTTGTTTAGTATTCAGTTTATTACCTATTATTCTTGATTTGATTTTTCGATTTTACTTTCATGTAATGATTTAAAATCAAGACTAGAGCCCGTTCTCCCTTTACAAGACTAGACACTAGAGCCCGTTCTCCCTTTATTCCCAATATAATGTTCAAGTCACCCATCCATTTATTGGCCTCATAGGTGACACTAAACCAAGTATTATCTGATTCGACATAGGTAGATACTGATTTTCTCTAATCACGATCGAATAAACTACGGGCTAAAAAATTCCCGGAGGGACGGGCCCAGCTTGTTTTTCTTCTGTAGTCATCCATTTATTGGCCTCATAGGTGACGCTAAAACCGGTCTTAAATTATCGACTGAAGTGTTATCTGATTCGACATAGGTACTGATTTTCTCTAATCACGATCGAATAAACTACGGGCTAAAAAATTCCCGGAGGGACGGGCCCAGCTTGTTTTTCTTCTGTACACACGCCAGCGAGTTTTTTCCCCTCCCTTGCAATCTATTTGTTCAAGTTCTGGTCTTTCCGCTAGCCTTTTGGTCCCTCTCTCTCCCTCATTTCCCCCTCCTTCTTCTCTCCTTTCTTCCCCTCTTTATCGGCTCTCGGCGTCCCATTTTCTCCTGAAGTCATTTGTACACACGCCAGCGAGTTTTTTCCCCTCCCTTGCAATCTATTTGTTCAAGTTCTGGTCTTTCCGCTAGCCTTTTGGTCCCTCTCTCTCCCTCATTTCCCCCTCCTTCTTCTCCCCTTTCTTCCCCTCTTTATCGGCTCTCGGCGTCCCATTTTCTCCTGAAGTCATTTAGCTTTTGTTTACACAAGCACTAAGGGAATTTTCCTTTCTCTTTCATTTTTACTCCTTCCTCTTCTTCTTCTTCTTCTTCTCCTCCTCCTCCTCCTCCTCCTCATTTTCCTCTGGGTTGACAAACTTCCGAGACATGACGTGGCTCCTGATATACAGGGTGGTACAGGTATATTGTATACTCCAGTTTGGAAATACAGGGTGTCCCCACTTGAACAAAGAAGGACCTTAACCTCTCTCTCCCTCATTTCCCCCTCCTTCTTCTCTCCTTTCTTCCCCTCTTTATCGGCTCTCGGCGTCCCATTTTCTCCTGAAGTCATTTAGCTTTTGTTTACACAAGCACTAAGGGAATTTTCCTTTCTCTTTCATTTTTACTCCTTCTTCTTCTTCTTCTTCTTCTTCTTCTTCTTCTTCTTCTTCTTCTTCTTCTTCTTCTTCTTCTTCTCCTCCTCATTTTCTCCTAAAGTCATTTAGCTTTTGTTTACACAAGCACTAAGGGAATTTTCCTTTCGCTTTCATTTTTACTCCTTCCTCTTCTTCTTCTTCTCCTCCTCCTTTTCCTCCTCCTCCTCCTACTCCTCATTTTCCTCTGGGTTGACAAACTTCCGAGACATGACGTGGCTCCTGATATACAGGGTGGTACAGGTATATTGTATACTCCAGTTTGGAAATACAGGGTGTCCCCACTTGAACAAAGAAGGACCTTAATGACCATAACCGATGAATTGGTCTGCTTATCGGTATTCAGTATAGGTACCTTAGCAACACATTAAATTGATCCCAAAGGCAAGGTACACCTAGTTCCTTGACAAAATAAATGTGCTCGAAGACATGTGATGTGTTCCAATCCACTCAACCCCATTATTATAAAGCTAGAAAATTAGACTAACTTTCAGTGGTTCAGACTTAGGATCTGGAGGTTTGTGGTTCGAGTCCAAAGCATTTCGAAATTTCATTTCATTATTGAGTTTGGTGAACGACATTTTTTTTCGCATTTGACCATAACCGATGAATTGGTCTGCTTATCGGTATTCAGTATACCTTAGCAACACATTAAATTGATCCCAAAGGCAAAGTACGCCTAGTCCCTTGACAAATGTGCTCGAAGGCATGTGATGTATTCCAATCCACTCAACCCCATTATTATAAAGCTAGAAAATTAGACCAACTTTCAGTGGTGTAGTGATGTTGACTTTGGATCTGGAGGTTTGTGGTTCGAGTCCAAAGCATTTCGAAATTTCATTTCATTATTGAATTTGGTGAACGACATTTTTTTTTTCGCATTCATATACCTAGCAGACCAGATCTTTTATTAGGTATTTCATAAATCCAAAATAGGTTCTCTGCTACTCTGTCATTAGCCTTATGACACCATGGTCTCTTCATTTTGTCTCCCACCAGGACATCCCATCTTCATATCTGAGGAGACTCTCTCCTGATGTAATTATTCAAAATAGAAAGTAAAAATTGGGAGTTCTTTGTTGAATTGTTGTTAATTTTAGGATTAAAAGTAGGAGAAGATGATGGAGGAAGAGAACAAGAAGGAGGAGCCGGAGGAGGCGCTAATAGAAGACGGAGGACGTAAAAAAGGAGTCAAAATAGAAGGAGGTGATGGAGATAGAAATATGAAGGTAGGTATAGGTATAGAGGAAAAACAGAAGAAGAAACTGTTGAAGGTGGTGGAGGGAGAGGAGAGGGAGAAAGAGAGTCAAAAGAGAAGGAGGAGAAGAAGATGAAAGAAGAGAAGAGATTTGGAAGTACTCTTGGCCCCCTCGAAAAAATCCTGGCTACGGGCCTCTTCTTCGTCTTCTTCTTCTTCTTTTTGTTCTTGTGCTTCTTCTACTTCTCGTTGTTCCTCGTTTTCGTCTTCGTCTCCTACTCCTTCTCCTCTTGTTCTCTGTTATTTCTTCACCATCTTTTCGTTCTTCTTCTCCCTTTACTCTTGCCTTTCTAAAACTAATTGTGGTCGCTGCAGCGAGCCGTTCTCTGAAAGTTTTGCTTGCAGGTATTCTGGCATTGTGAGGTTTGCAGGTATTTGGGCTTTGCAAACTTCTGTGGGAAGTTGCAATAGTTTTGGATTTCATGGGGAAATATTTCTCGTTTTGCTTCATGCTAATGGAGGTAGTCTTTTACGATGATTTTGTTCCATTCAAATCAGCATCGCCTAAACTTTTCTAATGGCATTGGCTTTGTTGAGATAAAGGCATCGCTTTGGCGGGATAGCTTTTGTTCTCTGTCCATCGCCATCAACTTCCTTTACGAGACCTAGGAATATGTTTCAGCATTCATCAGGTCTTTCAAGTCCTGGAAATCTGAAGGTCTGGGACGTCCTGCTTTGCTCCTTTTTCCCAACACTCTGCCTTCAATTCAAATAGGTACTCAGACATCTACTTGTTATATATACTATGGCAATGTCCGCCACTCACGCTCAGACCGCCTGATAGACCAAAGTCCGACTGTATGACAGACCATTGGCGGGCATTAGACACCCTTTTACTATACCCTTGTGCCAATGGAAAAACAGAATTTTGAATTTTCACAAATTATATCAAAATATGGAATTGTAAATACTTTTCCATACTTTGGTGATATAGGGCACTAGCTACACTAGTATCCTTACTTCGGTATCTTTTATCGTACAATGGCAACCTGCTGGTGTGGTCCTCAAAGGAACTTGATTCAAAGGTTCTCGGGCGCTGCGTTGGCGGCATTTTGACCGCTTTTGCACGGATTTCGACCGTTTTTTGGTGGTTTTCAGCTATACCGACTAAAAGGTTAGAGATATGGTAAAAGTTAGGGTAAAATAACACTCAAATAAGCATCATTCAATAGGACAAGGAAATTCGTGTGATGTTCACACCAGATTTTTTTTTTTTTTTACATAAAACTAAATCAAAATTTTGAAGGTGTACCTTCAAAATCAAGCCCCCCCAAAAATTTAGGCAAGAACCGCCTATGACTGTGTCTAGCCGGACACGGAATGTTAGTAAGAACTGCTCAGGTTCTTAGTGCCGAGGGCTTTACCTCATATCGGTTTCAACCCGCCTAGTCACATGAACGCCACCCATAGACCGAGTCCAAAAATAATTACGTGGAGGGCCGCTTGTATGAAAAAGACATAAGTATACGAAGTATAGAGAAACTGAAAAAAAGTTAAATTCCTAAATCCTCTAAACATGAAAACATACTCTAACGAACCTGTTACTGGAGAAGACGGGAAAAGAAGAGAACTGCCCGCTGAAATTAAATTCAATCAAATGTGGACACAGAACTCATGGACACAGAACTATACGCCGGAAATTAAACTTTCGAATTTTCTCCCCACTTTGACCCACTTCCCCCTAATTTAACTTTCCTTTCCCCGCTTCCCCACTTTAGGCTACTTCCCCCTATGCTCCCTCTTCACTCTCTCCTTTCCTCTTCCTTCGATTTCTTCGGAAGCAGTTGGCACACGCGTTATCTTATTGCAGGAGATGGGGTTTCTATTTTTTAAGGGTCAATCAATCAATATTTTATGGTGTATTTGATACAATTTAGTATGTTCACAATTTAAGGGGGATTCTTGAAGGGTTTTCTTCGCTCCCTCTTCACTCTCTCCTTGCATTTCCTCTTCCTTCGATTTCTTCGGAAGCAGTTGGCACACGCGTTATCTTATTGCAGGAGATGGGGTTTCTATTTCTTAAGGGTCAATCAATCAATATTTTATGGTGTATTTGATACAATTTAGTATGTTCACAATTTAAGGGGGATTCTTGAAGGGTTTTCTTGTTGCAGGAGATGGGGTTTCTATTTTTTAAGGGTCAATCAATCGATATTTTATGGTGTACCTATTTGATACAATTTAGTATGTTCACAATTTAAGGGGGATTCTTGAAGGGTTTTCTTGAAATGCTTAAATAATATATTGCAACTGAAGCTTTTTACCATATATTATTTGAGGAAACCCCCTATTCAAAGCCTACTACCCGTGTGCCTACTCCTCTTCTTTTCCTCTTTGGGTCGCGGATTGAACTCCGGTACTTGAAAAAAAAAATAAAATAAAAAAAACATTACCTCTTTTGCGCCACAGCCGATATTTTTCTATATTATTCTAAAAATCTAAATCATACAAGACTCAAAATCAAAACGTTATGGCAAATTTTAGGGGGGGTCGGGAATAGAAAACCATAATAGGTCACTGTCTAACTGTGTATGAAAATTGGGGTTCGGTTAATTCCCTCATTCCAGACAAATTTCGCCTACGGCGCAATGAATCCTCTTCCAGTGTCTCAGGTCATGACAGAAGTGGGTATTTTTTTTCCTAAGGCAAGGGGCCTCACAAAGGCCCAGCGAGGGATTAATCCGCCACTACCTTCACCCTATGCAAATTACATGCTCCATGTAGTATAGAATAGAGGAAGTAGACTATACATAACATAATATATTCCTCTATGTACCCCTATTTATAAAATATACCTCTATGTAATAATGTTAAATACATATACACCTATCTCTATGTACATAATATACCACTATGTAGTATGTACATAATATTGTTCTACAAGGCTCCATAATGGGAAGTGATAATGTAATAGCTATAGAGAACGTTAAGGGAATGTAAAATGGCGGGAGGGAAATAGAGAGACGATAAAAAAAGGTGGATGAGGAGAAGAGGGTGGAAAATGAGGAGGAGAAAGAGGAGAAGAAAATGGAGAAGGAGGAGGAGGGGGAGGAGAAAAAGGCTCCAAAAAAAGGTGGACGAATAAAAGGAGGATTAAAAGGAGGAGAAGATGATGGAAGAAGAGAACAAGAAGGAGGAGGCGCTAAAAGAAGACGGAGGACGTGAAAAAGGAGAAAAAGGAGTCAAAAGAGAAGGAGGTGATGGAGATAGAAATATGAAGGTAGGTAGGTATAGAGGAAAAACAGAAGAAGGAACAGGTGAAGGTGGTGGAGGGAGAGGAGAGGGAGAAAGAGAGTCAAAAGAGAAGGAGGAGAAGAAGATGAAAGAAGAAAAGAGATTTGGAAGTACTCTTGGCCCCCTCGGAAAAATCCTGGCTACGGGCCTGACAACAAACATTATGTAGGTATACCTATACCGGTATTTATACGAATACGAAACATATACCTAGGTACGAGAGAGTGTGTGGTATAACGTATAACACAATACGAGGTGAGGGAATTGTATAACAATTTCCATACGAAATATACAAAACAGTCAAAAACAGAACAGAAAGTGAAAATGTTGAAATATAAAATACCTAGCGGCCTGACAACAAACATTATGTAGGTATACCTATACCGGTATTTATACGAATACGAGACCTATACGAGAGAGTGTGTGGTATAACACAATATACGAGGATAACAATTTCCATACAATATATACAAAACAGTCAAAAACAGAACAGAAAGTGAAAATGTTGAAATATAAAATACCTAGTGACACATTATTTATTACTGCTCTCTCTCTCTCTCTCTCTCTTCTGTATATCTCTCCTTCTCTTGCTCTCTCTCTCTCTCTCACACACATCCTCTTCTCTCCCTCTCTCTTTCTATCTCTTCCTCCTTATTTGCCTCTTCCTCTCCCTCTCTTCTTTTCTCTATCCTTCTCTACTGCTGTCGCTCTCTCTCTTCCTCTCTTTTTCTATCCTATTCTCTCTCCCTCTCTCTCCCTCTCTCTCTCTATCTCTCTCTCTCTCTTTCTCTCTCGCTTTCTCTCTCTCTCTCGTCGTTCTCGAGAACTGTGAGAACAAAAACAGAATATTAGAAATTATTCCTTGAAAAAAAGAAAAAAATAATAATACCAATCTTCCTTATCATAAATATTCCTTGAAAAAGAGCAGAATTCAAATGACAGAGTTCAGTTATATGCACCTTAATAATATATTAATTAAATATTTCATTTATAACTTAGGTAAATACCTAATATCATTGTAATTTTTCTATCAATATCCTACACAAGCCTTGAGCTTATAGGACAGTGATATACTACTATCAATCAATGTTCTCTACACTGAGCTAACTTTTTTATGACTTAACTTGGATTCGACCAAGTTGTAGAAAAAGGTTCTTGTTTCTTTATTTGTTTGATAAAACCACTAGACGAGGTTTCATTGTTTGATAGACGTTTAACATCACTGGAGCGTTTGTGCTGAGGGTTTTACTCTCCTTTCGGAGGCAACCTATACTGACCTCCTCCGCTTTCTCACAATAATCTCAATCAGACTGAGTGGGGCTGGGGAAAGCCAGCAGGACGTGATTGCCCAGATCCGGGCACCCATCCGGATTCTAACGAAGTGCAACGTTGCTTAACTTCAGTGAACCTTTGGGAACTGGAGCATTCAACGTTCTATTACCGCTGACAAATCGCATAACTTGGGAAAAGGTAAACATTCTCCCGAGAAACTTCTTTGACGAAAAAGTTGGAAAAAAAATTTCCTTCGGGCCGGATTTGAACCAGCGGCCTATGGATTACCAAGGAATAGAACACTACAGTCCACCGCTCTACCAACTGAGCTACCGAAGGTGATGGGAATAGGTGGATAAATAAGAGTATATGAAGAGATTATGAATTAAGTAGGTGGTGATAGAACTGGTTTAAATTTAAACCAAGATCTGGTTCGGGTTACATAATGCCAGTCCAGTCCACAAAGTGGTGAAGAGATTACGAATTAAGTAGGTGGTGATAGAACTGGTTTAAATTTAAACCAAGATCTGGTTCGGGTTACATAATGCCAGTCCAGTCCACAAAGTGGTTGATCTTTAGATTCTATGGTGGTACCGAATACGTATCAACCTAATACAGGTAGGGCTGTAGTCTCTATATCTGTCTAGTGGACAGTGTCTGGTTTGGTTTGGTTTTAAAAAGATGAGTGTTTCACCGCCGTTTTTATTTCGTAGCTATGAAACAACTGCTACATTGGACGCTTGTGGTCTGTGTCGTAGCTAGTCTCTATATCTGTCTAGTGGACATTGTCTACTGATAACCCAGATAACTGATTCCAATCTTCTTCTTCCTAGCCTTTTCCCGTGTTAAGACGGGACCGGCGGCGTTAATCGACAGGAGTGGTTAGTACTTTGAAAGCCCCCACCCGTCGCCGTAGCTGCCAGATCTCACCACCACAGAACCACACCAAACCCATACAAGTTTTATGCGTGTGCGGTATGATGGGAGAAAAAATGGATAGCATAAAATAAGAACCCCAACACGATAGCATCCTACACTCACAGGCGAAAAATACGGGATGGATTGACTTTGTAACTTTGTATCAATATCATCAATATTTCCATTGAAAATGTAGACCTTGACACCCCCATACGTTCCTTACTCCCCAACCCCCCCTCCCTATCTGATGACAAACCTGGTGTAGACTCCCTCATGTCCTACCTGAGATCCCTCAACATCATCGATAAAATATAAGACGAGGACCGGCGCGAACGACATGTTGTAACGCATAGTTAAAGCGCCTAAAAGGAGAAAAAAAAATGTAGAGCCAACAAGGATATCAAAGACGGTATACTGCCTCATATTGGAAGCGTAGTGGCGTAATCGAGTCGCCTGAAAAACCAAACCTATGAGAAACCTAGTAAACCATCATGTAAAAGTCGCGCGACTACGCTTCCAATTTGTGACGGACGCTAAAATCTTTTATTCTGACTTCTGACGACCTTTCTTAAACGTCTTGAAAATATTTTTAGACCCTTTTTCTGGTTGTCTTCAATATGTAGGTATATGAGGCAAACATCAACGATATCATGCCCACTAAAACAGCCAGTAACCTTTTCCCCTCTGTGGTCACTTTAGAACCTCCAGTAGATAGATGAAGCACCACATCGGAAGGCTCAAGGTATGGGTATGGATTTAAAAAAAAAAAAAAATGAGTGTTTCATCGCCGTTTTTATTTCGTAGCAATGAAACAACTGCTACATTGGACGCATGTGGTCTGTGTCGTAGCATGCCCATCCCGTAGTATGCCTCTCATCAGATGGGCGAGAAGAGACACAATACTTCCCATTGAGGTGCTGGGTCAAAACGAGAACACCAGAAAGTAACCCGTTGAAATATTTGCAATCGAAAAACGAGTACAAATTTTTTGTCGATGGTGGGATTCGAGCCCGGGACCTTCTGCATGGCAAGCAAGCGCGTTACCACTGAACTAATGCAGACTGTCCCCGTTTTTTTTGCACTCAAGTGTACGCGTAGGACCTTTAGCCTTGGCTGAACACCCTATACAATGAACACCTTAGGTGCCGTTCATTACATTAATGTGATATCAGCCCTGCCCCTAACACACGCCATGGGCACAATAGTCTAGGGGCTAGGGGTCATCAGACACATTGATGTTGTCAGGGACACCTTTGCGAAAAAAAAAAAAAAAAATGCGAGCAGACAATAATAATGATTAGCGTGCCGAGGCTAGGATTCAGACGAAACTTTCTCAATGACGGTCACTCACACGCAGACTGTCTGACAGATTAAATCCACTCACAAAGAAGAAATAATTATAATTATGTAGATTTACAAAACCAATGAACCGGATATCGTTGCGAACATCAGATGTAGGAGAATGAGATGGATGGGACATGTGTTAAGAAGAGATGATGAAAGTCTAATCAAGAGTGTTTGGGAAGGAGAACTAACAGGGACGAGAAGAAGAGGACGCCCAAAGCTGAGATGGAAAGATCAGATTAAGAGAGACATGGCAAAAATCAATAGGTACCACGGAAGAAGACGCACAAGACAGAACAGTTTGGCGAGGCAAAAAGTCTTCTAGGCTTCAAATGGCCCTGGCACTCCTGGCAGTAAGTAAGATTTACAAACCATTTAAACAAACTGTCAGCCTCTGGCTGGTTGCTAAGAAGCACATCAGTAAGGCCACTCACGGGTAGAGTGTTTGACAGGCTTAAGACCCTGGGGGAAAACAAATAGCATGGCAAGAAACACAGGCAAACGTAATAGCGGTAATAAAAAAAAGTAAAAAGTCAAGAAAAAAATAAAAATAAAGAAGAAGGAGGAGGGGAAGAAGAAGAAGAAGAAGAAAAAGAAGGATTAGGAGAGGAAAAGAAGTATAATACGAAGAAGAAAAAGAAGCAGCAGCAGAATACGAATAAGAAGAGAGGAAGACAAAGAAAAAGTCAAGAAAAAAATAAAAATAAAGAAGGAGGACGACGAGGAGGGGAAGAAGAAGAAGAAAAATAAGAAGGATTAGGAGAGGAAAAGAAGTATAATACGAAGAAGAAAAAGAAGCAGCAGCAGAATACGAATAAGAAGAGAGGAAGACAAAGAAGAATATGAAGAAAAAGAAGGTGAAGCTGAAGGTGAAGAAAGAGAAGATAAGAAAGAGGAGAGGAAGAAGGAGGAGAAAGAGCTTCTAGCAGAAGTAGTAGAGGAGGAGGAGGAGAAGGAGAAGGAGAAGAAAAAGAAGATGGAGAGGAAGAAGAAGGAACAACTAAAAAGAAGAAAAAGGAGAAGAAGAAAACTTTTCGTACCGACATCAGCTCCTTGGAGACAAATAAGTGGGGTAGCGTACCCCCACTATGTCCACCACCCTACGTGAAGAAAGAGAAGAAAAGAAAGAGGAGAGGAAGAAGGAGGAGAAAGAGCTTCTAGGAGAAGTAGTAGAGGAGGAGGAGAAGAAGGAGAAGGAGGAGGAGGAGAAGGAGGAGGAGGAGAAGAAGAAAAAGAAGAAGGAGAGGAAGAAGAAGGAACAACTAAAAAGAAGAAAAAGGAGAAGAAGAAAACTTTTCGTACCTACATCAGCTCCTTGGAGACAAATAAGTGGGGTAGCGTACCCCCACTATGTCCACCACCCTACATGTGTCTTTATTCTGAACTGTCAAACACTTAGGGTAGGGGTACTCCAGAGAGGGACGGGGGGAAGGGATGTTGTTTTTCCAGCACAATATTTTCGCAAAGCACAAAATATTTTCCGGGATTTCAAGCGGTCTGTGGCTCTTATTGAACGAATGGAGTGAATTTTATGTTTTAACTTGATGATTACCAAAAAATAAGAATCACCAAAAATTTGGAAAAAAGGAGACTTCAACAATTTTCCATTTATAGCATTTTCGTCACAGAGAGATTGAATAAAATCGTTAAAAGTAACTGCTTGTGCTACAGCTAGGGATACTTTGGGTATCCACTATCCAGCGCATTTGGAAATTGGAACAGCTCATAATATTAAAAGATCATATCCACTCCTTCCACTCAGTAACCTTGCAAACCTTGAATTAGTTGACCTCAAACCATAGGAAATCAAAGATGGCGCGCCATCGGAATCGGTTGCGTTTCCGAAAGTTTCCCCAAAACTAAATTGCACCTCTTCTTGACCCTATGTCAATTATTTCAGTTGATGTTGGTCGGCATTAATCGACTTCAGTCGATTACGCCATGTAGACGGAGCTTGAGATTTAGTGTGACATTTCGTCCTTAAAAGATGACAAGCGACATTTCGCTTTAGAAGTGCAACAAATGACCCCTATACCCCCATTTTAATCCCTTGCCCCTAAAACTGCGACAATTGTCCCCCATAGCTCTAGAGAAGTGGTTCTTAAACTATGGTCTGCGGACGATGAGCTGTCTACGAGACACTTAAAAGTGGTCTGCAGGAATTTTTATTTAAGCTTCAAAAATGGGTACATAATTATGTAATTCACATTTCACATATTATTTTTGAGAGGTTTGATAGACGGAACTGTGACTGCTAAGGTCTTTAAACCATAGGAAATCAAAGATGGCGCGCCATCGGAATCGGTTGCGTTTCCGAAAGTTTCCCCAAAACTAAAACGCACCTCTTCTTGACCCCATGTCAATTATTTCAGTTGATGTTGGTCGGCACTAATCGACTTCAGTCGATTACGCCATGTAGACGGAGCTTGAGATTTAGTGTGACATTTCGTCCTTAAAAGATGACAAGCGACATTTCGTCTTACATTCTTTTTAAAACTCCTAACTATGTATATCTAAGTATATTATCTATGTAGGTATGTAGACCTAACCTGACTACCTAATCGACCTAAGGTAAAGGCTCTACAGCTTGAAACTCTTGAAAGATTAATTGAAATTCCTCCCCTTGCTTCCCCCGACGCCTCGCCAATTTTAATCCTCAATATGACTCAGCTACCTCCTCGCCTTATTGTTTAATAATCAGGAAATTAATTGACTTTCCATAAAACACCTGCTATACATCATCTCATCTAATGACATTTTACGTTTTATCAAAGGACACCTGTTGAATGTTGGGGTTACAGGTTGGGTTGACCTGGGTTTGAGTTAACCTGGTTTAGGTTGGGTTGACCTCAATCAGGATGAGTGAGGCCGGGAAAATCTAGCAGCACGTGATGTATTGATGGTCAACCATCCGGATACCAACCATGAACAACGTTTCTTAGCTTCTGTGAACTGTTGAACATTGGGTTTTAGATGGATTGACCTGGGTTACAGGTTGGGTTGATCTCACTCAGGCTGAGTAGGGCGGGGAAAATCCATCAGCAGCACTGGCAGATGGTCACCCATCCGGATACCAACCATGAACAACGTTCCTTAACTTCCGTGATCCATAGGGAACTGTTCGCTGATGGCTCATTGAAGTTCTCATCTATGATAAGATAAGATAAGATAAGATAAGATATATTTTTTTATTGTACATGATTTTACATTAACACGTATAAGTACAACGTCAAATAACACTGGCAGATGGTCACCCATCCGGATACCAACCATGAACAACGTTGCTTAACTTCCGTGATCCATAGGGAACTGTTCGCTGATGGCTCATTGAAGTTCTCATCTATGAGTATTGAATATCAAATCTAGGTCGCAAAGTTGATTCCTGCCCGGGGGCAAACTTTATCCTAATCCTAAACACATAAAGGGCCGTTTAGATGCTCAGTCCCGGACTGCAGTCCGGACTGCCATCCAAGTCACCTTATTCCTCTAATCTCTAATACTTTACCTTTAGAAGTGCAACAAATGACCCCTATACCCCCCATTTTAATCCCTTGCCCCTAAAACTACGACAATTGTCCCCCATAGCTCTAGAGAAGTGGTTCTTAAACTATGGTCTGCGGACGATGAGCTGTCTACGGGACACTTAAAAGTGGTCCGCAGGAATTTTTATAGAAGCTTCAAAAATGGGTACATAATTCACATATTATTATTTTTGAGAGGTTTGATATACGGAACTGTGACTGCTAAGGTCTTGTCATCGACCCGAAAGCGAATAGACAAAGAAGACAGGATAGGAGAAAGCCTGCCGTTCCGAGAACGAACCTTATCCGTTCAGGGTAAAATATATCCCGAGCGGGAATCGAACCCGCGACCTGGCGCTTACAAGGGAGACGCGCTACCAACCAAGGTAACTAGGCTGACCGTACTCGTCGTCGTTTCAATAGGTCAATAAGTTGTTCAAATCCAAATAACATCTAAGTGGCCAGCAAAGAATTGGGTTTCAGTGGTCCCCCACTTCAGACATTTTGAGAACCCCTACTCCAGATCCTCCCATTTCACCCAGATTTGTGCCATAATTACCTTCGCTTGACTTGCTTTCTATTCACCTTCCTAAGGGAAACAGGAAAGGGGCGACAAAGGGCCAAATTTATAGTCAGGACTGTCCTTTAGTTTCACTTAACTGTGGAAACTAAATCTTTAAGAGGGAAAAAGGGGAGTGCACCTTTTCTATCCCCATAACTCACTAATGTCCGATCTTAACACAAAGAGTTTTCAGGTAATCCAGATTTTAAGAAATACTGCCAGCCTAGTTAGCTTAGTTGGTAGTGCGTCTGCCTTGTAAGCGCTAGGCCGCGGGTTCGATTCCCGCCCGGGGCGGATTATGAAGGAATTTAGATTTTCATCCCCCTATTTTTTGTGAGATGCAAAACGAAGCAATCTTTTTAACGTTTTTTAAAATTTCTCTTCCTGTAAATTCATTGGGAATAAAGTTCCAACGGGGGCTCTAATTTGCATTAGAATAGGAGCGAAAGAAAACCATCACCACAAAACCCCATTTATACCCTATTAGCTCGTTTCCTATTCAGTGTTAATTCAAAGCCCTTTTCAAGTGTTTTTTTCTTCTTCTTCTTCTTCTTCTTCTTCTTCTTCTTCTTCTTCTTCTTCCTCCTCCTCCTCTTATTTTTCATCTTTTCTTATCATTTCCTTCTTCTTCTTCTTCTTCTTCTTCTTCTTCTTCTTCTTCGTCTTCTTCCTTTTCTCCTCCACCTCCTCCTTCTCCTCTTTTTTTTCTCATCTCCTATTTTGTTGAAATGTCTTTTTTTTTCTCTTTTTTTTCCCCCCACTAATGGTCGAGTGTTGGATCTCAATTATTGTTCTACCTCGCCTCTCAACTTCATTACAATCCTTTCTTCTTCTTCTTCTTCTTCTTCTTCCTCCTCTTATTGTTCTTCTTTTCTTATCATTTCCTTCTTCTTCTTCTTCTTCTTCTTCTTCGTCTTCTTCGTCTTCTTCCTTTTCTCCTCCTCCTCCTCTTTTTTTTTCTCATCCCCTATTTTGTTGGAATGCCTTTTTTTCTCTTTTTTTTCCCCCCACTAATGGTCGAGTGTTGGATCTCAATTATTGTTCTACCTCGCCTCTCAACTTCATTACAATCCACTTCTCGTCACTTGAGTCAAGGTTAACCTCTTAATTTTCGAATAAAAAAAAGTCTCTTTCTTCCTTTTTTTGTGAAGAAAAAACATGAATACAGAATGTCGCTAAAAGTTCTGTTCAGAACTGAAACATTGCAAAAACTGAAAAAAAAGTAGTCTAATTCTAGGTATGCCTTCCGATTTTATGTGAAATGTTGTTGAGAATCAGTTGCAAAAAGAATCGTGTTGATATCTCCATTATTAATCAAGATATCTACACTACGGGCCTAGAATTCGGGAGGTTCAGGTTTCAATTTTCTGAAAGGTCAATACATAAAACGTCCAATAATTGATGAAAATTGTAGAGTCCACAATAGTCTACATACATCTAAATCATGAGACTGTAGATCTGACTCTAAAAGCCCCAAGTGTGTTTGTATGAGAGTATGTAGTTCTATTGTTCTGATTGAAGTGAAGAAGTAGCTATTTCGTAAAGAAATTAAGTATTTTAAGTTTCGTTATGAAGATATCAGGAAAGTTTGCCAGGTGTTGGGTTTGTGGGTGTTCCTGTCAGGCTGTCCGAATGGTCTGTCAGAAATTTTGTGCATAGGCATAGATAATAATAATAGTGCTTATTTATACTGCTCGCATAGGACTGAAAAGTCCCTTTACTCCAGCAGTAGACTACTACTATTATTGTGGAATTGTTTACATTTCTGTTTTCGGTAGCCCGTGCTAAGATCTAGTGGTCATACTACGGGCCTAGAATTCGGAAGGTTCAGGTTTCAATTTTCTGAAAGGTGAATACATAAAACGTCCAATAATTGATGAAAATTGAAGAGTCTACAATAGTCTACATACATCTAAATCATGAGACTGTAGATCTGACTCTAAGCCTCAAGTGTGTTTGTATGAGAGTATGTAGTTCTATTGTTCTGATTGAAGTGAAGAAGTAGCTATTTCGTAAAGAAATTAAGTATTTTAAGCTATCTATCCTCTAATTCACCATCGACTTCCTCTTCATCCTCTAATATCTCTGATTATGATACCTCCGATATTTTTCCATGTTATTCTGAAAATATAAATCATACAGGACTCAAAATCACATTCAAAATCAAAACGTTATGGCTAATTTTAGGGGGGTCGGGAATAGAAAACCATAATAGGTAACTGTCTAACTGTGTATGAATAGGTATGTACTTTGGGGTTCGGATTCTCTGGTTCCTCTCATTCCAGACAAATTTCGCCTACGGCGCAATGAATCCTTTTCCAGTGTCTCAGGTCATGACAGAAATGGGCATTTTATTTCCTAAGCCTAAGGCAAGGGGCCTCACAAAGGCCCAGCGATAGATTAATCCGACACTATACCCTCAGACACTCACCCTATGCAAATTATACGCTCCATGGAGTATAGAATATAGGAAACAGACTAGGTATATACCTACATAACTTAATATAAATCTACATACATAGGAATATACCTCCATTTACATAATATACCTCTATGTAATAATGTTAATACATAATACACCTATCCCTATGTACATAATATTGTTCTACAAGGCTCCATAATGGGAAGTGATAATGTAATAGCTGTATATAGCGTTAAGGGAATGTAAAACGGTAGGAGGGAAATAGAGAGACGATAAAAAAAGGTGGATGAGGAGAAGAGGGTGGAAAATGAGGAGGAGAAAGAGGAGAAGAAGATGGAGAGGTCCACCCTACATGTGTCTTTATTCTAAACTGTCAAACACTTAGGGTAGGGTAGGGGTACTCAATAGAGGGACGAGGGGAAGGGATGTTGTTTTCCCTGCACAATATTTTCACAAAGCACAAAATATTTTCCGGGATTTCAAGCGGTCTGTGGCTCTTATTGAACGAATGGAGTGAATTTTATGTTTTAACTTGATGATTATAAAAGTAGGAGAAGATGATGGAGGAAGAGAACAAGAAGGAGGAGGCGCTAAAAGAAGACGGAGGACGTAAAAAAGGAGAAAAAGGAGTCAAAAGAGAAGGAGGTGATGGAGATAGAGATATGAAGGTAGGTAGGTATATAGAGGAAAAACAGAAGAAGGAACAGGTGAAGGTGGTGGAGGGAGAGGAGAGGGAGAAAGAGAGTCAAAAGAGAAGGAGAAGGACGCTTGATGATTTTTCTGTTTTCCGAAGTCAGATTGTCTGTCAGGACCATAACTCTGGGACGGATTGTCCGATTTTGATAGAATTTGACAAAAATGTTGTTCACCTGTTCACCATTTAAAGGACATTTCCTCTTTGGATCAGATTGTGTCTATTGATGTCCTGTAGATACTTTTTTCTGAGTGCGGTCTTTGCTTTACAAACTGAAGTGTCTGCAGTTTACTGAAAAGTACCAAACTGACTCGTTTTTCTTGCACTAAATAAGAAGTATTCTCTTCCAGACTGTCAGAGAAGGGACATCTAATTCTATACCATTGTAGTTAGATCCCAAGGTGGAGGTCTCGGGTTCAATACCCGTCACTGTCGGAGCTCGGAAAGTTGCGGTTAAATTTCAGCAAGCACTGTATAAAGTTTATAAACAGTATAAAGTTGTATCTACCTACCATACTCCCGGTATTCTGAACTGAAACGACCAGTAGGGGTCATGTCACCTGTCTCTTTGGGTGTTTTCACATCTTTTTTATACTGAAGTTGATGGAGGATGCAAAGATACAGAAGGAGAAAGAGGAGGAGGATTAGGAGGAAAAGAAAGAAGAAGGGAAGGGAAGGAGAGAAAGAGGAGGAAGAGATGAAAATGGAGAAGAAGAACGAGGGAAGAAAAAATAAAAGGAAGAGAGGAAAAGGAGGAGAAATGAGAAGAGATAGAATGTGGGAGGGAGAGAAGAGAGCTGATAGGAATGATAGGATGAGACATAGAGAGGCCGAGAGTGGAACGTGCAGAAAAAAAGGGGGAGGAAAAAGAGAAGAAGGGATGGAGGGGAAGGAGAAGGAAAAAGTGAGAGAGGAAGAGAGAAGGAAAAAGTGGGAGGGAGGAAAAGAAGGGGAAATAGAAGAAGAGGGGGAGGAATGTTGTGAACTTGGCATGAATGGTCACATAAATCATTGTCACCTATCCGGAAAACTTACTATCCCAACCTTACGCTCACACTTCTCACAAAAAAAGAAAAAAAAATCCGGGTGAACATCACACGACTTTCCTCATCCTATTGAATGATGCTTATTTTGGGTGTTCTTGTTCTTATACCCAAACTTTTACAATATCTCTAACCGAACTGACTATGAGTTTGGTTCTTTTTACTTTCTATTTTTAAAGAGGTTTGACAGAGGGAACTGTAACTGCTAGGGTCTTATCGTCCCGAAATCGAAGAGAGAAGGAAGACAGGATAGGAGAAGGTATAGGCTTACTCTTACCGAAAGTAAAAACGGGATCTAGCTTTACTTTGTCGTTTCTAGTATGATAAACGGTACGACGCGACGCCGTTTTTTCTGACCGTGGAATGACAAGTGCGAAGACCGAAGTTCTGAGTGGAATGCTGCATGTTGTTCGCGGAATACTCCTCCAGACAGCTAAGCTGACAGGAGTGGTTAGTACTTTGAAAGCCCCACCCGTCGCCGTAGCTGCCAGATCTCACCACCACAGAACCACACCAAACCCATACAAGTGTGTTTTTCTAATTAAAACTTGAGAGAACGGAGCACACACAGACACAGAACAGGCAAGTGACAAGGCGAGAATTATCTCAAGACTGAGGTTTGTGCAAACCGGGACTGAACGTTTGGACGCGAGCTGATTTCTGTCACACTGGACTGCAGTCCGGGACTGAGCGTCAATCGACAGGAGTGGTTAGTACTTTGAAAGCCCCACCCGTCGCCGTAGCTGCCAGATCTCACCACCACAGAACCACACCAAACCCATACAAGTTTTATGCGTGTGCGGTATGATGGGAGAAAAAATGGATAGCATAAAATAAGAACCCCAACACGATAGCATCCTACACTCACAGGCGAAAAATACGGGACGGATTGACTTTGTATCAATATCATCGATATTTCCATTGAAAATGTAGAGCCAACAAGGATATCAAAAACGGTATACAGCCAGCCTAGTTAGCTTGGTTGGTAGTGCGTCTGCCTTGTAAGCGCTGGGCCGCGGATTCGATTACCGCCCGGGGCGGATTTTATCCTGATGGGATAATGTTCATTCTAGGAACGGCTGGCTTTCTCCTACCCTGTCTTCCTTCTCTCTTCGATTTCGGAACGATAAGACCATAGCAGATACACTTCCCTCTGTCAAACCTCTTTTTTTTTTTTTTTAAAAAAAGACGGTATACTGCCTCATATTGGAAGCGTAGTGGCGTACAGTGGCTTAGCGTCCACGTAGGGCGTGTATGGCGGCCATACACTCAAAATTTACTCAAAAACCCTTAAATATTGACTTTAAATATTTATGAAGAAGCATGTGCATGACTTATGTAGTAATGTGCATGGTGATGGAAATTAGTGCCCTAGCTTTCTTCTATCGTAATATCCTTCTTCTCTCGTCGGTTTCTGGACGATAAGACCTCAAAAGGTAAGGTTCCCTCTATCAAACTTTTTTTACAAGTACCGAATACCTACGTAGCTACCAAGCTACCAAATTTAATGATGTCGAATGCCGATCCAGAAATGTTGAGCTAGTGGAGACGCAACTTACAAAGTTTAAGGACATGCTTATCCTGTCTCCTTCCCACCAGTATAAAGTGAAATGGAGGGAAAAGAGTGGGAAGAAGTTTAAAAAACCCGCGAGCACAAAATAATAAACGCATGATAACCACCCCTCCCCTCCCTCTTGCTCCCCCTGAGTAAGTTACAGGGATTAAAAATGTTCTAAACTCTAAAGTCAAGAAAAAGAAGGAGGAGGAGGAAAGGAACGAGAAGAAAGAGGACGAAGGGGAGGAAGAAGAAAAGAAGACGCTGAAGAGGAGGAGAAAGAGTGGAAAAAGGAGGAACAAAAGAAGCAGCATCAGAAGAAGAAGTGGGATGAAAAGAGAAAGAACAAAATGGATGAAGGATGAAGAAAGAAAGAAGAAGAAACAAAAGAAGGAAAAGGAGGAGGAGGAGGAGGATTAGGAAAGGAAGATGGGGAATTATTAGGAAAGGCGGAAGAAGGAACAAATGAAGGGCAGGGAGAAGTAAAAGGAAGAAGGAGGAGGAGGAGAAGGAAAAGAAGCAGAAGAAGAAGTAGGAGGAGATTTCGAGTTTTAAGGATTAGGAAAGGAAGACGGGGAATTATTAGGAGAGGAGGAAGAAGAAGGAACAAATGAAGGGCAGGGAGAAGTAAAAAGAAGAAGGAGGAGGAGGAGAAGGAAAAGAAGCAGAAGAAGAAGAAGTAGGAGGAGATTTCGAGTTTTAAAACTGTTTAATACCCTTTTATTAGTCAACCACCCTCCTGAGACTTTGACTTATATGAGGAGGAGGATTAGGAAAGGAAGACGGGGAATTATTAGGAGAGGCGGAAGAAGGAACAAATGAAGGGCAGGGAGAAGTAAAAGGAAGAAGGAGGAGGAGAAGGAAAAGAAGCAGAAGAAGAAGTAGGAGGAGATTTCGAGTTTTAAAACTGTTTAATACCCTTTTATTAGTCAACCACCCTCCTGAGACTTTGACTTATATCCTGAGGGAGGCTAAACAATGTTAAACGTGTCCAAATAACCTTAAGTGCCTTACCATAAAAGCTCTCGGTATCTCCTTTAATCTGAACGTACGAGAGGGAGTATTAAATTGAAACAAAATGGGAATTATCCGAGGAAACGTTTGTTGTACTTAACTAGGTACCGATACCGACTACCTATGTATAATTATCTGTATTATCCGTGTGTTGCTAAAACTCTTGACGTTCGTGCGCCTCTTTTGAGTACGCTCCCAATGGGCGACAGTGGACTTAACAGACTAAATTCCATTTATTTATTTCTCGGATGGAGTGTATTGATTTTTACTAAATTCCCCTTGTTCTCAGGTTACTTGGACCAAGGCCTCATGGTACGGGATTCGACGCTGCTAAGGCGAAACTATTTCAAGTCGAAAAGATGGCGGACAGACGTTCTCAGCTTGCTACCTACCGACCTGATCTACTCACGAGAGAGAGTATTAAATTGAAACAAAATGGGAATTATCCGAGGAAACGTTTGTTGTACTTAACTAACTACCGATACCGACTACCTATGTATAATTATCTGTATTATCCGTGTGTTGCTAAAACTCTTGACGTTCGTGCGCCTTCCGGCACGCTTGATACGTGTTTTATCTAAGCCCGGTATACTGGTACACCAGGATGAAACATAATAGAACAGTTGCGCTTACTTGGGTGATGTTTCAAAGTCATAGAGCAGGAAAAATGAGGACCAACGGAAATTTTCTTTTTCTTCGTAAATCGATTTAAAAAATACCGGTAAATTGTGAATTTTGACGTCACGGCATGGCGATGACGTCATAATTCATGACTCCCGCTCCGTTTGTTTGTGCGCAAGCGTTTCTGCGCATTTTGACGTGAAATCTGACGTCAACAACTCTTTGAACTTTTTCATTAGAACGGCAATCAAAAATTGAATTTTCGACCTTTTAAAGTTACTTTTCCGGAGTTTTGACCTCAGATTTGGATTTTTCACAACTTTTTACGTAGGAATCGGATTATCCGAGGAAACGTTTGTTGTACCTAACTAACTAGGTATACTACCTACCGATACCGACTACCTATGTACGAGTATATCTGTATTATCCTTGACGTTACTCTTGACGTTCGTGCGCCTCCCGGCACGCTTGATACGTGTTTTATCTAAGCCCGGTACACTGGTACACCAGGATGAAACACAATTATAGGTATCTCCCAAGGGCCGTCTTACATTGGAAGAGTAGCTCCTCTCCGTCTGAAACTCTGAAAGTCGGACGTCTACTCGTCCAATGTGAGATAGGTCTAATGACGTGTATGTGTGTTATACATCCACACTATCGATAGACTACTGTGGACGCTGCTCTAGAAAACGATTGTTGGTCACTGTTAAGCAGCGCGCAGACTGATCATACACTTGCAACACTTCAGACATTTCCGACAGATTTTGTATTTTGCTTCCTATGTCAAATAATGGTAGTCCGCACACCTATCCGTATCAGACATTTCCAACACTTCCGACATACTACCATTACTTAACATAGGAAGCAGAATACAGGATTTGTCGGAAATGCTTGAAGTGTTGGAAGTGTATGATCAGTCTGCGCGCTGCTTTAGGTATTTCCCACTCTGGAACCGTGCATGGTCGCGCTACATCACCTGAAAGTCCGAACCTATGAAAATGATACAGACCTCTCACATTACGCTCTGACTCAGACGGTCTGACTCAGACGGTCTGACGGACCTAGATCTGTCCGACCCAAGTTTTCAGGAAGTCAGAACGTGTGTTACGGAAGAAGCTTTCGACCTACGTAGGGGTCTGTTAGACCGTCTGAGAAATCTTGGACCGTCACACAGTCTGAGCGTGAGTGGCCTACATTAGTCTCGCGTGACTAGATAGTCTTTTGAGTACGCTCCCAATGTGCGAGAGAACTTAACAAACTAAATTCCATTTATTTACATATTTCTCGGATGGCGTGTATTGATTTTCACTAAATTCCCTTGTTCTCAGGTTACTTGGACCAAGGTCTCATGGTACGAGATTCGACGCTGCTAAGGCGAAACTATTTCAAGTCGAAAAGATGGCGGACAGACGTTCTCAGCTTGCTACCTACCGACCTGATCTACTTCTACTGGGCACCCGGCAGTTGTAACTTCAAAGTACTACCATGTCCTGTGATTGTACGCACCAACAGGTAAATGGTCTGGCGGCTTCACCACAAAGTCTCCGTCAAAAAGGATTTTAAGGTGTGTTCACACAAAATCGACGGGCGTCGATCAATATCGACTGAAACCGTCCACACTGCCTCGACAACATTGGTTGTACCTCGTCGATCGACGGCCGCCGGCTATGTGTGGACACAGCTTAACCCTTTAACGGGCAAAATACAAAGGGTCGCTTTTTTCTTTTAAAAAATGCATTTTTATGGTCTATATGGGGTCAGTGTTAGGTTTTTTATACAGTTTTATTTTATTTTAGTGGTTTTTAGGGTGGGAAATTATTATCCCACTAGGGAACTAAACACCACGCCAGGCTACGCCAGCTTTTAATAAGCTGACTAATAACTATACCCAAGTACCTACCCATTATACGTACTCTCTTATAATTACACATACAGGATGGTATCTAATTCACACTAGTGTGACTAGTAAGAAAATATTTCCATACAGGGTTAGTCTGGAATTAACAGGGGGTTCTATCAATGACTGATCGGGGCCAAAACGTAACGACAAAAAATCAGATCTTGGATATTTCTGTGAAATTCCATCAAAAGCAGACAACCCGGTCAATAATTATGGTTAAATAAACTGACACATGCCAGCCTAGTTTGCTTAGTTGGTAGTGCGTCTGCCTTGTAAGCGCTAGGCCGCGGGTTCGATTCCCGCCCGGGGCGGATTTTATCCAGGATTTTAAGGTGTGTTCACACAAAATCGACGGGCGTCGATCAATATCGACTGAAACCGTCCACACTGCCTCGACAACATTGGTTGTACCTCGTCGATCGACGGCCGCCGGCTATGTGTGGACACAGCTTAACAACCAAAAAATAAGAATCACCAAAAATTTGGAAAAAAGGAGACTTCAACAATTTTCCATTTATAGCATTTTCGTCACAGAAAGCGATTTGTTATACATTCTTAGATAATTATAAATTCCAAGGAGTTCCAAGTTAGGTACGAGGCACCACCTGACTTACCTACACCTACTAACGCCTTACCGCCCTTCACCTAACGACTAACTCCTTACCGCCAGCCTAGTTAGCTTGGTTGGTAGTGCGTCTGCCTTGTAAGCGCTAGGCCGCGGGTTCGATTCCCGCCCGGGGCGGATTTTATATGGGGTAAATTTTACCCCGGCGACAAAACTTGGCAAACTCCGTACCCCTAAAACACAAAAACTTATTGTAGGACAATATGGGGTAAATTTTACCCCGGCGACAAAACTTGGTTCCGCCGGAAAAGTCCCCAAGTCCGATAATATGTTTGTGTTCATTGGGGAGTAATTTTCCCCTCTCTTCCTCCTCCTTCTCTCCCTTTCAACTCGTAAATTTGGAAATTGGAACAGCTCATAATATTAAAAGATCATATCCACTCCTTCCACTCAGTAACCTTGCAAACCTTGAATTAGTTGACCTTATTCCTCTAATCTCTAATACTTTACCTTTAGAAGTGCAACAAATGACCCCTATACCCCCATTTTAATCCCTTGCCCCTAAATCTGCGACAATTGTCCCCCATAGCCCATAGCTCTAGAGAAGTGGTTCTTAAACTAAGGTCTGCGAACGATGAGCTGTCTACGGGACACTTAAAAGTGGTCTGCAGGAATTTTTATAGAAGCTTCAAAAATGGGTACATAATTCACATATTATTATTTTTGAGATGTTTGATATACGGAACCGTGACTGCTAAGGTCTTGTCATCGTCCCGAAAGCGAATAGACAAAGAAGACAGCATAGGAGAAAGCCTGCCGTTCCGAGAACGAACCTTATACGTTCAGGGTAAAATATATCCCGAGCGGGAATCGAACCCACGACCTGGCGCTTACAAGGGAGACGCTAACTAGGCTGACGGTACTCGTCGTCGTCGTTTCAATAAGTTGTTCAAATCCAAATAACATCTAAGTAGCCAGCAAAGAATTGGGCTTCAGTGGTCCCCCACTTCAGACATTTTGAGAACCCCTACTCCAGATCCTCCCATTTAACCCAGATTTGTGCCATAATTACCTTCGCTTGACTTGCTTTCTATTCACCTTCCTAAGGGAAACAGGAAAGGGGCGACAAGGGTCAAATTTTTTTTTTTACATGGGAATTTGGGAAAAAGTGTGGTAATGGTAATGGACGATTTCGACCGTAAAATCTCCAGTCTCTATATCCAACCGTGCCCCCTTAACTACTGATAACCCAGATAACTGATTCCAATCTTCTTCTTCCTAGCCTTTTCCCGTGTTAAGACGGGACCGGCGGCGTTAATCGACAGGTTAATTCCAGCCCGACTCTAGCCAATTGTTGAATATACCTAGATCTATTTGTTTTGTGGGTATTTAATAATGAGTAGCTCCCTATACCTACATAACATATAGGTATATTATATACCTACTTTTCATTCCTACCTTTAGTTTTGTGTTGGGTGTGTACAATTGTACATAGAGATGATAATCCACATATTGACACGCACCTATCCTTAGATCTACCTATTTGTCTTGTGGGTATTAATAATGAGTAGCTCCCTATACCTACATAACATACATACATACCTACTTTTCATTCCTATACCTTTAGTTTTGTGTTGGGTGTGTACAATTGTACATAGAGATGATAATCCACATATTGACACGCACCTTATAGGAGTCCCTAGGGAACTAAACACCACGCCAGGCTACGCCAGCTTTTAATAAGCTGACTAATAACTATACCCAAGTACCTACCCATTATACGTACTCTCTTATAATTACACATACAGGATGGTATCTAATTCACACTAGTGTGACTAGTAAGAAAATATTTCCATACAGGGTTAGTCTGGAATTAACAGGGGGTTCTACCCATGTACCTACCCATTACGTACTCTCTTATAATTACTCATACAGGATGGTATCTAATTCACACTAGTGTGACTAGTAAGAAAATATTTCCATACAGGGTTAGTCTGGAATTAACAGGGGGTTCTATGGTATAAGATCTGCCATAATTAGTCTATCTAAATTCTAAAATTACTTTTTTTTTCTTAAAGCTAAAATTACTTATTTTCTGCTTTGCCCACAGACTCCTCCGTGTTCCCCGCATGTTGGAATTTTTCGACCGCACCGAGACTCGAACCGGTTACCCCAACGTGTTCCGCATCTGTAAGGTTGTCTTCTGCATTCTCATCCTGATCCATTGGATCATCCTGATCCATTGGAACGCGTGTATTTACTTCGCCATGAGTTTTGCCATCGGATTTGGCCAGGACAATTGGGTGTATAACAATACCGGAGCGAACAACTCGTGTCTGTCCCGTCAGTATATTTACAGCTTCTACTGGTCCACCCTTACACTTACCACTATAGGTAAGTAATAATAGAATAGAATATACCTTCCTTATCCTGCTGGGATAGGACTGAAAAGCCCCTTTCTTGGATTGTGGTATATGCTTAGGTTACTTATATCAAAGCTATTACCATCTTAACATGTAAACGACACACACATTCTGATAATTATAAGACAAGATAACGTGCCCCGCTCCCCGCTTTTGTTAGCTTTCAGTCATTCTATTCCCAATCGTGTAGAAAGCATTAAAGCTACCATCATCACGTTCTGCCCATCAAGCACACACATGGTTAATAGGTTTTCAAAGCTATATTATCATGTTCTTTATCTTCAAATCTTACGAGACAAAACTCAAAGAGCCAGCCTAGTTAGGTTAGTTGGTAGTGCGTCTGCCTTGTAAGTGTCTGTCCCGTCAGTATATTTACAGCTTCTACTGGTCCACCCTTACACTTACCACTATAGGTAAGTAATAATAGAATAGAATATACCTTCCTTATCCTGCTGGGATAGGACTGAAAAGCCCCTTTCTTGGATTGTGGTATATGCTTAGGTTACTTATATCAAAGCTATTACCATCTTAACATGTAAACGACACACACATTCTGATAATTATAAGACAAGATAACGTGCCCCGCTCCCCGCTTTTGTTAGCTTTCAGTCATTCTATTCCCAATCGTGTAGAAAGCATTAAAGCTACCATCATCACGTTCTGCCCATCAAGCACACACATGGTTAATAGGTTTTCAAAGCTATATTCCCATGTTCTTTATCTTCAAATCTTACGAGACAAAACCCAAAAGTACCCATGTTGTTATATGTATGTAGAAATATAGACTGGAGGGAACGGCAGAGGGAAAGCTTCACTACACTAAGTACGCATCCACAACGGGGACCATAGACCATGGACTATTGACCATAGACCATGGACTATTGACCCTAGCCTGGAACCTGGAGTACCTGGACCATCGACCCTCGCAGAAAAAATACTCAGCTCCATTTCTAGCCTGGAACCTGGAGTACCTGGACCATCGACCCTCGCAGAAAAAATACTCAGCTCCATTTCTCGCATTATTTTTTTATATGTATACCGAGTTATTTGTGCCAGACCGCCTTAATTAACGTGTGTGGTGGAAAAAGCATGAGACCTAGGTCTGTGAAACGGTCTCATGCTTTTCCCACCACACACGTTAAGACGGTCTGAGAGTGAATGGCTGTCCTTAGCAGTCAAGTATACAGTATATAGGTAACGTTAAAGCCCTGTCAAAGAAACAAAAGAAAAGCATCGTCAAGTTAAAACTTGGAACTCTATTGAATGAATTCATGTGTGACTTTCCATTTTGATAGCCTTAGCAGTCAAGTATACAGCAGGTAACGTTAAGCCCCTGTCAAAGAAACAAAAGAAAAGCATCGTCAAGTTAAAACTTGGAACTCTATTGAATGAATTCATGTGTGACTTTCCATTTTGATATCAAATTTCATATAAGATCTTTCTCCCCAGCTAGGTTGAGTTGCTCATAAATTTCAACTGCAGCATTTTTCTCTTTCATTAGGTTTTCTGTCGTCTCGTATTATATTGCTTTCTAATATTTTCCTCCCAACTTGATCCACTTTCCTTCTTTTCTTCTTGCGTGTACGCCTTTACCTTTCTCTCGAAACAGGGTGATATTCTCATATTGTGGCTTGTTTCAATTTTGTATCTATTACCTAGTCGGCCTAGTTAGTTCGGAGAGTAGTGCCGAGCGCGTCTGCCTCGTAACTTGTAAGAATGGAGGAGTTGCAAATGGGTAAAAATTATAAATAAATGGTCGATTCCTGTGTAAAAAGTTGGGAAAAATCCAAATCTGAGGTCAAATAGTCGCCCTAGTTGGTTTGGAGGGTAGTGCCGAGCGCGTCTACCTCGTGACTTGTAAGAATTTGATTCCTGCCTGGGCGAACATTATCTTGAACAGTCGATGGGAAGCGTCCACACATGGTCGACGATCATCGATCGACCGTTGATCGATGTCGACTGAAACCGTCCACACTGTCTCGACAACATAGATTCACCTCGTCGTTGCTGTTGCTGCCATCCTGTATTGATAAAGCCTCTTAGTGCAGGGTGGGGTAAATGGAGTCAGGGGTGATTAGGACCAGGGAGGGTAACTTGGGCCGGGAAGTGTCAGTAATATAATTATTTTAATTAATATTGGAAACGCCCCTATGGGATAGAGAGAGAGAGAGAGAGAGAGAGAGAGAAAAGGGGGGGGGGAAGGTTGCTGTTGCTGTCATCCTGTATTGATAAAGCCTCTTAGTGCAGGGTGGGGTAAATGGAGTCAAGGGTGATTAGGACCAGGGAGGGTAACTTGGACCGGGAAGTGTCAGTAATATAATTATTTTAATTAATATTGGAAACGCCCCTATGGGATAGAGAGAGAGAAAGAGAGAGAGAGAGAAAAAGGGGGGGTCAGGTTTTCCCTAGCGTACTTCTTGTTGTCCTCGTTTCTCTTTCTCTTTCTCTCTCTCTCTTTGTCTCTCTCTCTTTTCTCTCTCTCTCTTTCTCTATCTATCTCTCTCTCTCTCACCTGTTGATAATCGAAGGCTCTGGAAATTTTCATTTAACATGTTGATTGTTGAATATGAAAGCCTTTTTTCTGTCCGCTCGATCAATTAGTCAGTTAAACTGTTAGACAATGGTCACCTAACAATTTACAAACGACTAATCAACAGGTCAGTCAAGTCATGGGATAGGTTTATTAGTTAGTCATTCAACACAAAGCCAGCCTAGTAAGCTTGGTGGGTAGCACGTCTGCCTTGTAAGCGCTAGGTCGCGGATTCGATTCCCGCCCGGGGCGTATTTTATCCTAAACAGATAAGGTTCGTTCTCGGAACGGCTGATTTTCTCCTGTCTTTCTTCTCTCTTCGCATTTGGGACTATAAAACCTGTGCAGTCTCTGTCAAACCTCTTCAAAAAAGTAAAAAGTGAACCATGAGAACCGGCTTCTTTAACTTGCTATCACACCATTGGATACAATTATTGGACAAAAAATTTCCTTTGTGTGTTTAAATTATTCGCGAATTTCATCGAAATCGGGAAAACCGTTCTAGATTATTCTCGAATAATGGAAGAGTTATCGCGAAAGAAAAATGTACAAACCGAACCTTGAAACGCAATTCGCTGAATTCCGTTGAAGGAAATGAATCAATTAGCTAGGTCAGGTACGTCTGAAGCTACAGGAATATTAATGAAGACATAATGTAACTTCCCCATCATAAATAGGAAGAAAATTTATTTCCATCTCGCGATTTATTATACATTCTTAGATAATTATAAATTCCAAGGAGTTTCAAGTTAGGTACGAGGCACCACCTGACTTACCTACACCTACTAACGCCTTACCGCCCTTTACCTAACGACTAACTCCTTACCGCCAGCCTGGTCAGCTTGGTTGGTAGTGCGTCTGCCTTGTAAGCGCTAGGCCGCGGGTTCGATTCCCGCCCGGGGCGAACCTTTTCCTAAACAGATAAGATTTGTTCCGGAACGGCTGGCTTTCTCCTATTCCTGTTCGATTTCCTTCTGTCAAACCTCTTAAAAAAAAAAAAAAAAAAAAAAAAAAAAAAGAAAGGTTGGGGACATGTGTTGAAATAGGGAGACTGAGAGACGCGGCAATGGGCTTTTGGCACACCCTAAATTATCGATTATACAATGTTTCCGTCTGGGAGGAGAAGAGGAGGGGAGGGGGTTAAAGGAGGAGAAGGGGAGAGAGAGAGGGAATAGGAAATTAATGTGGAGGGGAGAGAGAGACAGAGGAGTGTAAAGAGGGGAAAGAATAGAGAGAGAGGGAGGAAAGAAGAAATAGAAGATGTATGCAAATGGAAGGAGAGAGAGAGAAAATAGGGGAGGAAGTTAATGGAGGAGAAGGAGAGAGAGAGGGAGGGTATAGAAAATTAATGTGGAGGGGAGAGAGAGGAGAAGTGTAGAGAGGGGAAAAAATAGAGGGAGGGAGGAGATGATAAGAGAGATTGAAAGAGCAAAAATAAGAGGGTGGGTTAGGGAACACTCTTAAAAGACATGAAGAAAACCTAGGAAAAAGGTCAGAGTGTCAGTAGGACTGGAAATAGCTTGGAATGTAACGCGTCTGCCATGTAAGCGCTAAGTCGCGGGTTCGATTCCTGCACGAGATCTTTCTCCTAAACAGATAAGGTTGGTTCTCGGAACGGCTGGCTTTCTCCTAATATCCTGTCTTCCTTCTCCACGATTCGGGACGATAAGACCTCCGTTCTCTGTTGTTGTATATAATACCTCTGTTTTTTGTACTCTACTACAAGAATATAGAAACTTGTTGGTCATATATCGTAATGGCGAAGCTATACCTAATATTATGGAAAAGTATTTTTTCTTCTTCTTCCTCTTCTTTTTTCTTTCCTAAATCTTAAAATGACGCGCAAAATTGACTTATAATGTAGTTTGGAATCAAGCTTTGGAAACTTTCCAACATTCCCCCTCCTTAATGAGTCAGAGAAGGAGGAGAGGGGAAGAGGGATTTCCCCCTTCCTCGAAAAGTCAGAAAAACAGGAGGGGGGACTCCAAATTCTCCCTTTCCCTATGAAGCAATAAGGGTTTAAGGGGAGGGGGTATAAGTTTCGCAATAACAAAGAAAGGAACAGAGAGAGAGAGAGAGAGAAAGGAAAGATGAAGTGAGTCAATAGAGGGAATTTTCCGTTAGCCGATAAGAAAACTGGAGGAATAGGACAGTAAAAATAACACACAAAATGGGGTGTAATGAGGGAAAACATTGTATCACGTTGAAACTTTGGGAATAAAGTGCCACCAATAGAATATGAAAAAAAAGCGTTTTTGGCGGACTTTTAGGTGAAAAAAAACACCTCCCCGCCAGAAATTGCTCGAGACATTTTTGACCCTTAATGTAGATACTTCTTCTTCTTCTTCTTCTTCTTCTTCTTCTTCCTCCTCCTCTTATTTTTCTTCTTTTCTTATCATTTCCTTCTTCTTTGTCTTCTTCTTCCTTTTCTCCTCCTCCTCCTCCTCTTTTTTTTTCTCATCCCCTATTTTGTTGGAATGCCTTTTTTTTTCTCTTTTTTTCCCCCCACTAATGTTCGAGTGTTGGATCTCAATTATTGTTCTACCTCGCCTCTCAACTTCATTACAATCCACTTCTCGTCACTCGAGTCAAGGTTAACCTCTTAATTTTCGAATAAAAAAAGTCTCTTTCTTCCTTTTTTTTTGTGAAGAAAAAACATGAATACAGAATGTCGCTAAAAGTTCTGTTCAGAACTGAAACATTGCAAAAACTGAAAAGAAAAAAAAGGAAGTAGTCTAATTCTAGGTAGGCCTTCCGATTTTATGTGAAATGTTGTTGAGAATCAGTTGCAAAAAGACTCGTTTTGATATCTCCATTATTAATCAAGATACACGAGTTTTTGAAAATTATTCCAAAACATTTCAAAGACAATCGAAAACTCAAGCTGTTTTACTCAACTCTCGATTTTCATGTTTAAGCCCTTTTGTATCAAAGCGTGCAATTTGAATTTTCATCAGGAAAAATAAATTGTATGTAAATTACAATAAATTGATTACCTAGGTTTGTTTAGTTATCTTTGCCCAATCATTTATTAAAAATTATGTCTTCCTTCTCTCTTCGATTTCGGCTGTCAAACCTCTTGAAAAAAAAAACCTTTCTTCTCTTCTCAGGCATTGGATGAGGACAGGGTCCTAGCGGCGTTACCAGACAAGCTGAAAGCAGAGATTGCTATCCATGTACATCTGGATACACTGTCAAACCTCTTGAAAAAAAAAAATCCTTTCTTCTTTTCTCAGGCATTGGATGAGGACAGGGTCCTAGCGGCGTTACCAGACAAGCTGAAAGCAGAGATTGCTATCCATGTACATCTGGATACACTGAGGAAAGTACGAATATTTCAAGACTGTGAACCTGGCCTGCTAGAGGAACTTGTGCTTAAGTTGCGCCTTCAAGTGAGTACAACCAAGACTAAGTTGCGCATTTAGGAGAGAAAAATCTGGTGTGAACATCACACGACTTTCCTTATCCTATTGAATGGTGCTTATTTGGGTGTTCTGTTGTAACGTTTACATTATCTCTAACCGTTTAGTCAGTATAGCTGAAAACCGCCAAAAAGCGGTCGAAACCCGCCAAAAAGCGGTTGAAATACCGCCAACCGCAGCACCTATTTTAACCAAACGTTTTGTGTTGCATCCTTGTCACATTTGTGAACTACATACCAAATTTCAAGATATCTACACGAGTTTTTGAAAATTATTCCAAAACTTTTCAAAGACAATCGAAAACTCAAGCGTTTTACTCAACTCTCGATTTTCGTGTTTAAGCCCTTTTGTATTAAAGCGTGCAATTTGAATTTTCATCAGGAAAAATAAGGTGTATGTAAATTATAATAAATTGATTACCTAGGTTTGTTTATTTATCTTTGCCCAATCATTGATTATAAATTGATTTTTCAGTCCAAAGTCAAAAGTACTGGCAAATTATATCATAACTTGTCCCCAATCTCATTTCTCCCCAGGCGAAACCCCTCAGCCGGAGATCGATGTCGAGTACCTGTTTGTCGTGGCCGACTTCCTAGCCGGTGTCCTAATCTTCGCCACCATTGTCGGTAATATCGGCAGTATGATCAGCAACATGAATGTCGCTAGGGTAGAGTTCCAGAACCGAATGGATGGGGTCAAACAGTACATGGCGTTCCGCAGGGTGACTAAGGAACTGGAGGCGAGGGTCATTCGGTGGTTCGCCTACACCTGGGCGAACAAACAGGTGAGACTTTTTTTTTCCTATTGGCGTATAAGATCTGCCATAATTAGTCTATCTAAATTCTAAAATTACTTTTTTTTCTTAAAGCTAAAATTACGTATTTTCTACTTTGCCTACAGACTCCTCCGTGTTCCCCGCATGCTGGAATTCTTCGACCGCACCGAGACTCGAACCGGTTACCCCAACGTGTTCCGCATCTGTAAGGTTGTCTTCTGCATTCTCATCCTGATCCATTGGAACGCGTGCATTTACTTCGCCATGAGTTTTGCCATCGGATTTGGCCAGGACAATTGGGTGTATAACAATACCGGAGCGAACAACTCGTGTCTGTCCCTCCTATTGGCCAAAACAACTCACAAAATCCTACAAAATGACCAAAATATCACCCAAAATAACCTAAAAAACTCTCTGAAGGCCTATTGGCCAAAACAACTCACAAAATCCTACAAAATGACCAAAATATCACCCAAAATAACCTAAAAAACTCTCTGAAGGCCAAAATAACACGCAAAATGGCAAATAACTCTCAAAGTAACCAAAATATATCACAAAAACTCGTGAAATCTTTCCCTAAAAATCTGTGGTGTGAAAAGTTCAACGCCAAGGTCAAGACTAGTGGCAAGGTTTTCAAGCTGAAGCATTTCATTCCAAATTTGCCAGATAGGTATTGATCTATTAATTTTTACTTTCTACTCTGTTGTAACAAATTTAAATATGGAGCTTTCTGTGCATAGACATTTACTAGTGGCAAGGTTTTCAAGCTGAAGCATTTCATTCCAAATTTGCCAAATAGGCATTGATCTATTAATTTTTACTTTCTACTCTGTTGTAACAAATTTAAATATGGAGCTTTCTGTGCATAGACATTGCTTTTGATCTTTTGTACCACCTTTCCAACCTTTATTAAATTTCCAATTTGAGATCAATCAAACAGAATTATGAAACGGTTAAATGTAGACATTGCTTTTGATCTTTTGTACCACCTTTCCAACCTTTATTAAATTTCCAATTTGAGATCAATCAAACAGAATTATGAAACGGTGTTAAACAAGGTAAATACATTAAGAGGAAGGCAGACAAGAAGGAAGGAAAGGGAGAGGGCTAAGGGGAGAAAGGTTAGAGGGAGAAAATTTGGGAGGGGGCTTAGAGGAAGGGAATTTGGGAGGGGGCTTAGAGGAAGGGAATTTGGGAGGGGGCTTAGAGCGCAGACAAGAAGGAAGGAAGGGGAGAGGGCTATGGGGAGAAAGGTTAGAGGGAGAAAATTTGGGAGGGAGCTTAGAGGAAGGGAATTTGGGAGGGGGCTTAGAGGAAGGGAATTTGGGAGGGGGCTTAGAGGAAGGGAATTTGGGAGGGGGCTTAGGGAGAAATTAATAGAATTCTAAATAGAGCTCGGAGCTTAGTAATATTTTCAGGTGAGAATATTTTACATTGTGTGTGCGGAGTTGAAATATTATTTTCGTTTTTCAAATTGCGGCCAATTTCCCCTTCCCAATTAGTTTCAGTGACGGTAGTATCCGGATAGTTCCACCCTTTTTGGCAATCGTGTTCTCTTTCCATCCCCACTCAGACTGTGAATAACACTAGGCGCCACAAACCTGTTTTTGTGGGGAGGCGGTAGGGATGGGCGATATATATCGATATTTTGGTTTCGATATATCGATATTACAGTTTCGATATATCGATATTTTATAGCTTGTCACCTCATTTAGGGCGAAACCCCATTAGGTGACCTAAGCTATCCGATTTGACACTTTCTCGTCTGTATTTCTTTCAGGTGTTTAGTCCGGGCGATTACATCTGTCGTAAGGGTGACGTAGGCAAGGAGATGTACATTGTGAAGAGGGGCAAGCTCAACGTAGTAGCTGATGATGAGGAGACAGTGTTGGCTACACTTAGCGCTGGTAGTGTCTTTGGAGAGGTAAGACATGTCTTGGGGTTGATCTGGGTTAAAGGGAAAGTTTCACGTTCCAAGAACACGGAAACCATGGTCATACTAGCTGTTGCATAGCAGGAAAATGGGAAATAGGTTTCTGTGGCACATCATTCATATCCCGGACTAGGGCCGTATTTAGCGGGAGGGCCAGGGGATACCGCCCCGCTACCCTCAGTCTTCCTTTTGTTCCTAAATGGAGTAATTTACTCAAGCATTGGCCTATAATTTGGAGCATCCCCCCCTACAACCTACTGTTCGGATTATTGGGTCCCACCTGTGCGGAAATCCTGAACAGGGGCCTGCCCCGGACATAAAAGACTTAGGTAGAATTACATGATAGATGTCTTATATATTGTCCCTACCCTAAATAAAAAAAAAATAATAATAATAAAAAATAAAAAAAAAATAGGTAGAATTACATCCTTCTGCTTGAAGGGCTATGAGATACCTAATACCAAATGGCTAAATTTAATAGTGAAGGCTCAACCCATGAAATGAAGAAAGACAGTTTTGAACAAAGTAATGCATGATTCCTCTTCATCCTCACAGGTGAGTGTCCTGGAAATCGCCGGGAATCGAACCGGGAACCGTCGCACAGCCAACGTCCGCAGCCTCGGTTACTCCGACCTCTTCTGTCTAGCGAAGCGCGACCTATGGGAGACTCTGGCAGACTATCCCGAGGCTAGACATAGTCTCATGGAACGAGGCTGTCAGCTGCTGCGGAAGGACGGATTGCTCGATGAGGAAGCGTTTCGGAATTCCCAGGTGGAGCACGAAGCGTTGAAAGACACCGTGCGGAGATTGGGTGAGTAAAAAAAAGAATTTTAATTGTGTCAAGTGAAATGTCGTTCCCCGCTTACTACTCGTATACTGCGCTCAATTTTGTGAACTGACTTGGACTCGCACCACCAACCTGGGTGAGTAAATAACCAGGGAGTGCGGCTAGTTCAGTGGTAACACGCTTTGCTTTCCTTGTAGAAGGTCCCGGGTTAGAATCCTATAGTTGA
>NW_007378665.1:55002-71918 GCF_000475195.1 Diaphorina citri
AAAATGCCGCCAAGCGTTGCACCGGTCTTAACCAAAAGTTTCGTGTCGCATCCTTGTCACATTTGACAGCATTTATCTACGAATCCTACTCCAGTTACATATTGTGTACGATATGTAGTACCAAACCTTGGTTAAGCCATATAGGAATGTCAACGAAAATTGGAAATACTTAAAGCTATGAAATAGGTAACTACAAAACTCATTACCTTTATATGATACAATGGATACACGTTCCGGTTTTGATCTTATCTGACTCGAGTTTTGTCCATCTCCGTGGACTTTTTCAAGGAAACTCATTCCTTGAAAAAGTCCACGGAGATGGACGAAACTCGAGTCAGATTAGCCAGTATAGCTGAAAACCGCCAAAAAGCGGTTGAAACCCGCCAAAAACCGATCGAAATACCGCCAACCGCAGCACCTATTTTAACCAAACGTTTTGTGCTGCATCCTTGTCACATTTGTGAACTACATACCAAATTTCAAGTCTTTAGCTTATACCGTTCCCGAGATATTGTTAAATTACACCGAAAAACCGTCAAAAAGCGGTCAATATACCGCCAACCGCAGCACCGGTCTTAACCAAAAGTTTCGTGTCGCATCCTTGTCACATTTGAAAGATACATACCAAATTTCAAGTCTCTAGCTCTTACCGTTCTCGAGATATTTTGTTTACAGACAGACAGACAGACACACAGACACACGGACACACAGACACACAGACACACCTGTTTACAGACAGACACACAGATACACAGACCAATGGCTGAAACTTTGTATTTAGGCTCTAGGGACCTCAAAACGTGTTTTGACACTAAAAACTGACCATCGAAAACTATAGGATAAGGAAAGTAAAAAACGATCACCAGTACGTCACTGTATAACAGCCAAGGTTTTTAGTGACGGGTGACGCGACGAGTGCTTTACCCTTCATTGGCCCGCCTAAGCTTAGAGGAAGGGAATTTGGGAGGGAGCTTAGAGAAAGGGAATTTGGGAGGGGGCATAGAGGAAGGGAATTTGGGAGGGAGCTTAGAGGAAGGGAATTTCGGAAGGGGCTTAGAGGAAGGGAATTTGGGAGGGAGCTTAGAGGGGGGAATTTGGGAGGGGGCTTAGGGAGAAATTAATAGAATTCTAAATAGAGCTCGGAGCTTAGTAATATTTTCAGGTGAGAATATTTTACATTGTGTGTGCGGAGTTGAAATATTATTTTCGTTTTTCAAATTGCGGCCAATTTCCCCTTCCCAATTAGTTTCAGTGAACGAGCACTATTACGTCACTGTATACCTAACTGCCAAGGTTTTTAGTGACGGGTGACGCGACGAGTGCTTTACCCTTCATTTGGCCCGCCTACTCACATTAACCTATTAGGAATCCACGAATCTGTCATACACAAAAAGCTCACTGAGGCTTAGGTGTAGGGACAAACAGCCCTAAAAGTCGGGTTAAGCTTATACTCAAATTAACCTCACCCAACCTGAGTGGTGACAGGAAAAACCAGTATATAACCACGCGCAACGTTGCTTAACTTCAGTGACCCACTCGGTACGTGATATCACAAATGACTAGGTATCTAGATTCGTAGAAGCTTAACCCATCCTTTAGGGCTGTCCAGCCCCTACACCTAAACCTCAGATTGGGCACTAGGCATCCAGGGTAAGTGTACCATTTATTCGCCCACCTAAAAAACGTACAATTTATTGGCCCACCTGCCCACTGGTATACCTACTATATTGGGCATTTTTCGCTATTTTACAAGCGCTGTAGTTTCTAAATTCTAAATAAGGAAAATTAAAAATCACAGAAATAGGTAGGTAGGTGTTATTAGGTATTTTTCTCTCTTTCTTTCTATCTCTTGATGATTAAATTTTATGAACGCCGTAAATTTGGGAAGTTATGCAATGTGGCACGTGTATTCCAATCAGTTAGCTACTATATTGAGCATCTTTCGCTATTTCACAAGAGCTACGTGTAGTTTCAAAATTCTATATAAGGAAAATTAAAAATCACAGAAATAGGTACCTAGGTAGGTGTTATTATTTTTCTCTGTTTCTTTCTATCTCTTGATGATTAAATTTTATGAACGCCGTAAATTTGGGAAGTTATGCAATGTGGCACGTGTATTCCAACGTAGGTGTAGGTAATTACTGGGCTGGGGGATATGTCCTTTTGCTGAGATCCTACCTACACCTAGACAGTACAACCTCCCTTAGACAGCCTAGTTAGCTTGGTTGGTAGTACGTCTGCCTTGTAAGCGCTAGGCCGCGGGTTCGATTTCCGCCCGGGGTGGAATTTATCCTGAACGGATAATGTTCGTTCTCGGAACGGCTGGCTTTCTCCTATACTGTCTTTCTTCTCTCTTCGATTTCGGGACAATAAGACCTTAGCAGTTACAGTTCCCTCTATTTATAATTTCAAATTATCTGCTGTAACTGTAACCTTTGCTGTTCCATGGATTGTTACACCACTGTAACAAGCCTGTTTGGAAAATGAAACAGCTTGTTTGTGTGCGAGAAACTTGATAATTATTATGATGAAGGGCGAATAAATGGTACACTTACCCTAAGTAAGTAATATAAATTGCCGAGTTTCTATTCACAGCTCAAAAGATTAGTCAGGTCATACACCAGCTCCTTGGAGCCTTTGCAAAGTGAAGTGCTTTGAAGCGAACGAAGGATTTCCATTTCCCTCTCAACGAGGTTAGGGAGGGGCACTTCGCTATAATTGAATTGCAGGAAGTTTTAGAACTTTTTTTTTTCGGAAAATTTTCGAGAAATAAAGCGAACGTTTTGCGACGTTCATGAAAGTCAAATATGAAACGTAAATGCCAGCGAGGTATTTGAATGTTGATTGTATTGGAAGGAAATATTTACGAGATGTGGGAAGGTAAAATTTTGAAGGAAATTTCCTAGCGAAAAATCTGAAGTGGGAATATTTTTTTGGGAGCGTGGACTCTTCCTGAAAATATTTGGAATTTATTCAGGTGGAAATGGCAAGCAAATTTTTCTGGTCCTCTTTCACAAGTAGGTACAAATATGGAGCAGCCAGGTGGACTTTTCGAATCTGGATGAATGAGGATAGGTAGGTATGTCTTTTGAGTGAAGACAATGGTTAAAGCAAGTCATGAATCAAGAAGGTAATAAGTGTGTTTCTTAGCCAACGCGCAGCGGCTACAATGGATTACACCAGTTCCCTCGGATCATTGATGCTAAGCAACGTTGTTTGTGGTTAGTATCCGGATACTTGACCATTTTGGCAATCGTGTTCTCTTTTCATCCTCACGCAGGCTGTGAATATAATAAGTGTGTTTCTTAGCCAACGCGCAGCGGCTACAATGGATTACACCAGTTCCCTTGGATCATTGAAGCTAAGCAACGTTGTTTGTGGTTAGTATCCGGATACTTGACCATTTTGGCAATCGTGTTCTCTTTTCATCCTCACGCAGGCTGTGAATAAGGCGCCACAAACCTGTTTTTGTGGGGAGGCGGGTAGCTTGTCACCTCCTTTAGGGCGAAACCCCATTAGGTGACACGCTATCCGATTTGACACTTTCTCGTCTGTATTTCTTTCAGGTGTTTAGTCCGGGAGATTACATCTGTCGTAAGGGTGACGTAGGCAAGGAGATGTACATTGTGAAGAGGGGCAAGCTCAACGTAGTAGCTGATGATGAGGAGACAGTGTTGGCTACACTCAGCGCTGGTAGTGTCTTTGGAGAGGTAAGACATGTCTTGGGGGTTGATCTGGGTTAAAGGGAAAGTTTCACGTTCCAAGAACACGGAAACCATGGCCATACTAGCTGTTGAATAGCAGGAAAATGGAAAATATGTTTCTGTGGCACATAATTCACATTCCGAACTGCCAGCCTAGTTAGCTTAGTTGGTAGTGCGTCTGCCTCGTAAGCGCTAGGTCGCGGGTTCGATTCCCGCCCGGGGCGAATTTTATCCTGATGGTATAATGTTCGTTCTCGGAACGGCTGGCTTTCTCCATTCTCCTGTCTTCCTTCTCTCTTCGATTTCGGGACGATAAGACCATAGCAGTTGCATTTCCCTCTGTCAAACCTCTTTAAAAAAAACATCCCGGACTAGGGCCGTATTTAGCGGGAGGGCCAGGGGATACCGCCCCGCTACCCTCAGTCTTCCTTTTGCTCCTAAATGGAGTAATTTACTCAAGCATTGGCCTATAATTTGGAGCATCCCCCCTACAACCTACTGTTCGGATTATTGGGTCCCACCTGTGCGGAAATCCTGAACACGGGCCTGCCCCGGACATAAAAGACTTAGGTAGAATTACATGATAGATGTCTTATATACTGTCCCTACCCTAAATAATAAAAAAAAATAATAGTAATAAAAAAAAAAATAGGTAGAATTACATCCTTCTGCTCGAAGGGCTATGAGATACCTAATACCAAATGGCTAAATTTAATAGTGAAGGCTCAACCCATGAAATTAAGAAAGACAGTTTTGAACAAAGTAATGCATGATTCCTCTTCATCCTCACAGGTGAGTGTCCTGGAAATCGCCGGGAATCGAACCGGGAACCGTCGCACAGCCAACGTCCGGAGCCTCGGCTACTCTGACCTCTTCTGTCTAGCGAAGCGCGACCTGTGGGAGACTCTGGCAGACTATCCTGAGGCTAGACATAGTCTCATGGAACGAGGCTGTCAGCTGCTGCGGAAGGACGGATTGCTCGATGAGGAAGCGTTTCGGAATTCCCAGGTGGAGCACGAAGCGTTGAAAGACACCGTGCGGAGATTGGGTGAGTAAAAAAAAAAAAGAATTTTAATTGTGTCAAGTCTTGACATTTTAATGCTAACTACTCGTATACTACGCTCAATTTTGTGAACTGACTTGGACTCGCACCACCAACCTGGGTGAGTAAATAACCAGGGAAAGGGTGTACTTTGTAGATCCATTTATAATCAGTAGCTACCTCGTACTTGTCATACCGTTGTATCTTACTTAATACCTATACCTACTGGTCAAGTTGTCATGTGCAACTACCTTTTATCCACCTACACACCTATTTAGGTACCTACATTTAATTGGCGTAGTGGTCACTCCGCTCGCCTTGCACGCGGGAGGCCCGGGTTTGATTCCCGACGGGGTCAAGAAATTTGTATCACCCAAATGATTTATTCCGTGACTGGCTGTTGCGGGGCCCACTCAGCCTCGTGAGGAAAATGAGTAGCTATGACATGTAAATGCGCATAGCGACCGGTGCCAAAAGAATTTTAATTGTGTCAAGTCTTGACATTTTAATGCTAACTACTCGTATACTACGCTCAATTTTGTGAACTGACTTGGACTCGCACCACCAACCTGGGTGAGTAAATAAACTGGGAGCATAGTCCAGTGGTAACACGCTTTGCTTTCCTTGTAGAAGGTCCCGGGTTCAAATACCAGAGTTGACAAATAACTTGCATGCGTATTTCGATTGCAAATATTCCTAGGGGTTACTTTCTGGTGTCCTCGTGTTGACCCAGCACCGATAAGAACTCCGCTGTTACAGTTCCCTCTATAAAATCTCTTGCAGCGAGCCTAGTCAGCTTGAAGGGTACACACATGCCTTGTAACTTACAAGATGTAGGCGCCAGGTCGTCGGTTTGATTCCAGCCCGGGACGGATTTTAAACAAATAAGGTTCATTCCCAAAACGGCTGGCTTACTCCTATCCTGTCTTCTCTCTTCGGGAAGTTAAGACCTTAGCAGTTACAGTTCCCTCTATCAAACCTCTTGGAAAACTACTCATGCAATACTTTAGTGTCTTCTGCGGCTGCTCTACTACCTAACCTCTTCTGGGCTTTCAACATAGCAACGAGTGTCCATGATAAAGTAAGTCTAATTAATTACTCATGCTGACTTGCTTTTTTTTTGCAGACACAACGCTGGAGCATTTGCAGACTCGGTTCGCGCGTCTCATGGCGGAATATCTGAGTCAGCAAGCTAAGATGAAGCAACGCCTTGCGCTCCTAGAACAGGGAGCGAGTGTGAACCAAGCGACCAGCTCTAAGCGGAACTCCCAAGCAGAACCAACACACCCTGAGGATGTTCGAAACAGGTGAGTGACTGATCCAAGTTAGGTCAACGCTTGGTGGTCTGTTTGTGAAGGCCCTTTCTGTAGCATTTTAAGTGGTCTGTAACAACGGATGTCTTATCGTTCCGAATCGAAGAGAGGAGGACAATTGAACTCGGGTAAAAAAATGTCAACGGGAGTGAATTCTTTACCTCTCAAGGACAGGATATTAGAGTTCCGAGGATGTCCCAAGAACGAACCTTATTTGTTTAGGATAAATTTCGCCCCGGGCGCTTGCAAAGGCAGACGCTCTATCCTTCAAGCGAAGTAGGCTGGGTATATCTGTTTGTGAAGGTGCAAACTGAGGACCTCTCTTTGGCGAAACAATTTGGGTTTTGATGGTGTTGGTCAGCGTTACTTGAGATGCGGCACCTGACGTTTTTAGTAGGTAAACAATAAATTCTGTCAAGTTGTTCTGTGGTGAATATTAATAGAGATATTTTCCATTTCCAGCAAGTGCCTGTTATCTCCGGGATTTCTCTCGGACGGTCTGGTAGAAGATACGACGACAAGTCCTGTGGCTCCTCGCAGGTAAATATTACTAAATTTATCTACGAATCCTACTCCAGCTACATATTGTGTACGATATGTACCTAGTACCAAACCTTGGTTAATGCATAATGGTATGTCAACGAAAATTGGAAATACTTAAAGTTATGAAATAGGTAACTACAAAACTTATTACCTTTATATGATACAATGGATACACGTTCCGGTTTTGATCTTATCTGACTCGAGTTTCGTCCATCTCCGTGGACTTTTTCAAGGAAACTCATTCCTTGAAAAAGTCCACGGAGATGGACGAAACTCGAGTCAGATAAGATAAAAACCGGAACGTGTATCCATTGTATCATATAAAGGTAATAAGTTTTGTAGTTACCTATTTCATAACTTTATAACCTAGGATGTCTAATATAAACATATTTAATAATAATTGGAAATACTTACCAAATATCTCTCTAACCGTACGGAAAAATATCTTTCTTGGTCCTAGGTACTTACTTTACTTTCCTTGTCCGGTGGGCTATAGGACTTATATTAGTCTGTAATCAAGATATTAAAACTGTAGGAGCTATGATTGAGGACCTCAGGAGTTATGTATGAGCCAGTGGCGTAGCGTGGTCTAACTTCAAGTGTAGGGCGTTGTAGGGCTCATGCACAGGTCTACCAAGTCCCATCACAGTACATGCCATTAATATTTATGGGCATTAGAGTGGGTCTGTAATCAAGGTATTAAAACTGTAGGAGCTATGATTGAGGACCTCAGGAGTTATGTATGAGCTCTTCTCGCGATTTCACTATTCCGGACGGGAATTACATCTGAAGATCTTAAGAGAAATACCTATTCTATTTCATTTGCAATTTTTCAAACTCCATGACCTCTATCTGCTGTTGGTCAACTAAAGATTCTGATAAATTTTGACGTGACTTTGTGGAGATTCATCTTGGAAGAAGAACACCAGTAACTTGTAGGTAATACCAGTAACAGTGACCCCTCCCCCCAACTGTGATGAGTTCTCCTTTTCAACTACCTAATGATTTGAATTTATTTGTCTAAGGTCATTTCACACGACATCTCGCGGTGCTTGGACCCGACGGCGACGCAAACCGATCGAAGTATGACACCGCCCTCCCCCCTCCCCTCCCCCCGCACTCGAAACTCATTTGTGATGAACGTCTGACAACACTGCCTCCTCCTCCACTATGTAGAAACCTTGACCATACACTAGACGTTCTAGTCAAGGTACGGTAACGGTCAGCTCACAGTCAAAATTTGGAACATTCTCGCGACGAATCTTTTCCTATCTATCATATACGAAGAGCTAATTTATCATGATAGGTATAAGGTTATGCACCTACATCAGTTCAATGATTCCCGATCGCATTACAAAGTGTAAATTGTTCTTCTGATTATCCTACATTTCAACAACTTGATATCTAATACCTATAGATACTTGAAGTTAATTATTGGGAACTGGACTGCAAAGCTATATACCTACCGCAAACCGCAATAATGCAAAGTTTCTTTCTTTTCTTCTCAATTGACCTATCTATCATATACGAAGAGCTAATTTATCATGATAGGTATAAGGTTATGCACCTACATCAGTTCAATGATTCCCGATCGCATTACAAAGTGTAAAACTTACTTACCTATAGGTAAGTAAGTTAATTATTAGGAACTGGACTGCAAAGCTATACCTACCGCAAACCGCAATAATGCAAAGTTTCTTTCTTTCTTTTCAATTGACCTATCTATCATATGCGAAGAGCTAATTTATCATGATAGGTATAAGGTTATGCACCTACAGTTCAATGATTCCCAATCGCATTACAAAGTGTAAATTGTTCTTTCTGATTATCCTACATTTCAACAACTTCATATAGATACTTGAACACATAACCTATATAGAATTGCTTTTCAGGTCGATTATATCGAAGTCCGAAGTGTAGACCAGAAACTACTTAAATTGTGACAGATCAAAGGTTTTACCTTAAAAGGTAATTACAGAGGTAGAGATGTTTATTAAATAAAATTAAAGACGTAGTTATACCTAGGTTGGTATTGAAAACACTTTGGATCTACATGCTATAAGTAATGAACATCTGTACAAAGTTTGAGCCACCTGTGCCCTAAATCACCAAAGTATGGAAAAGTATTTACAATTCCATATTTCGATATGATTCGTCCAAATTCAAAATTCTGCTTTCTTGAACACATAACCTATAGAATTGCTTTTCAGGTCGATTATATCGAAGTATAGACCAGAAACTACTTAAATTGTGACAGATCAAAGGTTTTAACTTAAAAGGTAATTACAGGGGTAGAGATGTTTATTAAATAAAATTAAAGACGTAATAGTTACACCTAGGTTGGTAGGTATTGAAAACACTTTGGATCTACATGTTATAAGTAATGAACATCTGTACAAAGTTTGAGCCACCTGGCCCGAAAGGTAAAGTCTAGAGAAGCCCTAACTCCTTTTTGCCTTTTCCAAAGTTTAGTCCTGAATAGCGGCCGACCGTACTTTTCTGAAAACCCAGCCTAGGGTCATTTCGATCTACAAGGCCCTAAATAACCTACTTCACCAAACTTTCTTGGTGGCAAACATCCATAATCTTTTGATACTTTTACCATCCATCCAACCAAACCTCAAGCCAAACTCAATAACGTTTTGTGTTTTGCGGTTTTCATAGGTACCTATAACTAACTATTAAATTCAAATGCATTTCATGGAAAAGGTGATAAGGCGACCTTATTCTTTTTATGATTTTATTGCAATCGAGATAATCTCACCTAGGTATCTAACTTATAGGTAACTATTAAATTCAAATGCATTTCATGGAAAAGGTGATAAGGCGACCTTATTCTTTTTATGATTTTATTGCAATCGAGATAATCTCACGAAAAGAAAAGTCCAGAGAAGCCCTAACTCCTTTTGGCCTTTTCCGAAGTTTAGTCCTGAATAGTGAAAATTTGATCCTGAATAGCGGCCGACCGTACTTTTCTGAAAACCCAGCGTAGGGTCATTTCGATCTACAAGGCCCTAAATAACCTACTTCACCAAACTTTCTTGGTGGCAAACAGCCATAATCTTTTGATACTTTTACCATCCATCCAACCAAACCTCAAGCCAAACTCAATAACGTTTTGTGTTTTGCGGTTTTCATAGGTACCTACCTAGGTATCTAACTTATAGGTAACTATTAAATTCAAATGCATTTCATGGAAAAGGTGATAAGGCGACCTTATTCTTTTTATGATTTTATTGCAATCGAGATAATCTCAAACCAATCTGCAAACTTTGAGAATAGCGTTCGAGTTTTATCCTTGGCGAATTTTATATGCCCTATTGTAAACTAATTGAATTCCCATGATGTACGATTCCGTAGTAGAAGTATACCCTATACCTACTCAGACATAGACATAGCTGGACAGTGACGGTACCAAGGGAACTTTGGTAGCATTCTGAAATGGAAATATACTGAAAGGTCGTTTGTGCTGCAGAAAAGTCACATTCGCGCCTACTCAGAGACGGGAAGGCATCAGGCAGGGAGGGGTTATCACTGAAAAGAAACTGATTGGTAAGTCGAGTTACTTTAATGATCCATATGAAAATTCGGACCCACAAAATGGAAATTTTAGCCCTGACGGTCAAAAACAAATTTCAAATTGGGGCAAAATTTTGTGATAAATAATAAAATAACCTACTGAAACCAAGAAGTACCTTCGTCAGACCTAAGTCTATGAGGCGGTCTGAGCGTGAGTGGCGGCATTACTTCGTATAACTGAAGTGAATCATTCTCTGCCTCCGTGAAATACTGTAGCGTCGCCACTGCATACTATTTTGCATCGAAAAGATGAAATTCCATTATTTTCTATAAAGTACTCCACACCTAAATCTAGATTAAATATCTAGTTAGGGTTCTATTGTAGAAAGAGGGCGTAGTTCCATGTGTATGCATTTAAATACTTGGTGATTACTCGACAATACGTACAAGTACCTACATCGATTTAGTTTAGGCTTATAGGTGATCATGATCAATAAACTTGGTATCTTGGCAATGATGAAAAAGTTGACCATGTAGGTACACCTAACCTATCTACCTATATTTTGAAGGGAAAATTACCTAGGTAGGTACCTATTAGATTATACCTACCTAAGTGCGTTTTTCAGGCACATCGGCACATTATCCGTGCGTTTTCATAAAGTGGAAAACGTGCGTTATACATGAATTTGTGCTCTCTGGGAAGTGTAGGCACCTAGATTCTACAAGTCTACAGTACCTATAAGTCAAACAAAATTCGACAAATGTAATTATAGGCACAAAATCTAGATAGGTATAGGTAAGTACCTACCTAGTAAATAAGAATAATTTTGGTATAGGTACCTACCTTATGATTTTGCGGAAACGAAAAACTCCAAAAATTAATTATTTTTATCCTAATTTCTAAACCCAACACATGCCAAGCTTAAGGTTATTTTATTAAACTTCGAGAGTTCGCGGTTTGAAGACTATGAAGTACCTACTCAATACCAGGCTTCTTACCTATACCTAGATTACCTATAAGTTAAACAAAATTCGACATAGGTATGTAATTATAGGCACACAATCTCGATAGGTAAGTATACCTACCTAGTAAATAAGAATAATTAGGTATAGGTACCTATGATTTTGCGGAAACGAAAAACTCCAAAAATTAATTATTTTTATCCTAATTTCTAAACCCAACACATGCCAAGCTAAGGTTATTTTATTAAACTTCGAGAGTTCGCGGTTTGAAGACTATGAAGTACCTACTCAATACCAGGCTTCTTACCTATACCTAGATACCTACCATAAAATTATACAAATACTGGTTAGACTAGGTACCTACACCTAGGTAGGTATCTATTTGATGTTATCCACATGTGGGATTTCATGAACTTCCAAGCATAGTTTACCTTATTCTTATGTTTTTCTCCATACACTATACACTGTACGGTTATAAACCTAGAAGTTCTTATTAAAAACCAATTTTTTATTCGTACACTTCATATATACGGTTTTAAATCTAGAAGTTCTTATTTAAACTTTAAGGTCGCAAATCGAAGTAGAGGGAAGACACCAATGTCCTTGACTTTTACGCTGAATCGAAACCAAATCCTATTCACATCTCCTTATGAATGCGGGACATTCGTCCTATGTCGGCCAGACATGAAAGAAAAAGAAGAAAAAATTAAATAAATAAATACCTAAATAAAAAATAAAGAGAAGAAGAAAAGGGAAATATTTATTTAGGTATGAAGTATGAAGAGTAAGAAATAAAATTTATTCGGATACCAGGTTAAAAAAAAAAAAAATTGGAAATAAATTTGGATTCGGAAATAAAACAACCTTGGTATTGCATTACTGAGATGTCACGATCTAATTGGTTGTTAATATTTTGATAGTTTGTTATGGTTTATGGTACCAGTTTTTGACCCAAGCTGTGAGCAAGTTTGCAAAATTTTGCGGAAATGAATTTCGCGATTTTCTTCTTTACAAGTGACAAAGATCCACGTCATTAATATGTAGGTAATAGCCGCGGAAAGATTGGATTCTTGAGAAGAATACTCCGGTTACAACTTTGAGAAGCAGGATCAACACGTGAACACCAGAAAGTCGCTAACCCTTTGAAATACCTGTTTGTAATCGAAAAACGTGTACAAAATGTCGATGGTGGGCATCGAACCCGGGATCTTCTGCAAGGCAAGCTAGCATTTTACCACTGGGCTAAACTATGACATACAAGCCTTAGGGTACCAATATCTACATTGCAGAAAATGTATATTGAACATTTTTCAGATTTCTCATTTTTTTACGCGTTTTCTGAGATAATTTTATAAATTTACATATCTCTTATCTCACGAATACTCACGATTAAAATCAATAGACTACCTACGATAAAATTAATCCTACCTACCTAATTATTTATTAATTAGAACGTACCTACCTACCTATAACATAAATTGCCTAAGGTCCTATACCAATATACCTACCTACCTACCGACTGAAAATGTGGGTAATAAATTAATAATGTTTTGGTATACCTAGGTAATTCATAATTTTAAAGGAAAAACCCATCCTTCGTTAATTAAGTTCTTGTAAAGTCTTAGCACTAAACGAGTCTAACCGTATTACCTATGATTTATAGGCTTGCCAAACGTCCCGAATTGGCCGAGACAGTCCCGAATTTCAGGGGGTGTCCCGGCGTCCCGTTCAGTTTTTCATTTTGGGGCGTTTTGTCCCGAATTTCCGTTTTTGTCCCAGAAAAAATTCGGGACGCGTTTTTTAACTTTAAAATTAGGTACCTCTATAAATCAGAATTTGTTCCTAACTTGTTTAAATTTGTCATGCTTTCATCACTTTGCTCTTCCACTTTGCTAAACCTTTATAAACGAGAAAATGGTTGTATTAAACCGCCTTAAACGAAAAAATGAGATGGTCCCTTGGATTCTCGTTTATCCAGGTTCGACTGTATTTTGTTATCTGTTTTTAATAATAGGTATGTTACCTATCACCTATCGTACCTATAGGTATATGTACATATCGTACCTATGTGATTTCGCGATCATGTTCGCGGATTTCGCGATTATGTTCGCGGATTTCGCGATTATGGTCGCGGATTTCGCGATTATGTTCGCGGATTTCGCGATTACGTTCGCGGATTTCGCGATTATGTTCGCGGATTTCGCGATTACGTTCGCGGATTTCGCGATTATGTTCGCGGATTTCGCGATTACGTTCGCGGATTTCGCGATTATGTTCGCGGATTTCGCGATTACGTTCGCGGATTTCGCGATTATGTTCGCGGATTTCGCGATTACGTTCGCGGATTTCGCGATTATGTTCGCGGATTTCGCGATTACGTTCGCGGATTTCGCGATTATGTTCGCGGATTTCGCGATTACGTTCGCGGATTTCGCGATTACGTTCGCGGATTTCGCGATTACGTTCGCGGATTTCGCGATTACGTTCGCGGATTTCGCGATTATGTTCGCGGATTTCGCGATAATGTTCGCGGATTTGGCGATTATGTTCGCGGATTTCGCGATTATGTTCGCGGATTTTGCGATTACGTTCGCGGATTAATTTCGTAATTATGTTCGCGGATTTGGCAATTTTGTTCGCGGATTTCGCGATTATGTTCACGGATTTGGTGATTTTGTTCGCGGATTTGGCGATTATGTTCGCGGATTTGGCGATTTTGTTCGCGGATTTGGCGATTATGTTCGCGGATTTCGCGATTACGTTCGCGGATTTGGCGATTTTGTTCGCGGATTTGGCGATTATGGTCGCGGATTTCGCGATTATGTTCGCGGATTTCGCGATTATGTTCGCGGATATCACAATTATGTTCGCGGATTTCGGAATTATGTTCGCGGATTTGGCGATTTTGTTCGCGGATTTGGCGATTATGGTCGCGGATTTGGCGATTTTGTTCGCGGATTTTGCGATTATGTTCACTGATTTGGCAATTATGTTCGCGGATTCGCGTCCCGAATCGACATTTTGGATATTTCACAGCCATTATTACCTACTTACCTACTATGTAGGTACTTACTGTGTATATAGGTATGGTATGGAGCGTTTGTGATAATTTCTAGCTTTAGGCATCATAGGTAATGGGTAGATAGTAGGTACCTATCCGTAATGATGAGCAATCAGGCATATTTACTTACCTACCTAGTTGTATGTAGTTGGTAGTTAGGTAGCTATTTATCCCTTATTGGTAAGTAGGTAGATAGGTTGTTATGCTCTAAAGTTTTATATGTACCTACCTACCTCGGTACTAGTGTTTACTTAAGTATCTATTTTTTGATAGGGGAAACTATAAGAACGGAGGTCTTAACGTCCCGAAAAGAAAGGACAGGATAGAAGAAATCCAACCGCCGCAGTTCGTCGCAGGTGAGTTCGCCGCAGGTGAGAATGAAACCCGCGAATTTTATCCTACACAGGAACATACCATCAAAGATATTATGTATGAGCGTACATGAGGTATTAAGTAGGTATAGATATTATGATTATGACCTTCATTTTTTGTGCATTTCTGTGGACTTGGACACAGATATGAATTTTAAGTAGATAGGTATACAACACATACATCATAGTATCTATGGGTGCTGATTTACTGATACCAGGTACCGGATATAAAATTAGCATACTAGTATGTTTCTTACGTCTAGGTAGGTATAGGTACCTACCTAGGTTTTCTCATTAAGTATCTACCTTTCTCATTAAGTACCTTTAGGGCGCCTTTTTCTCATTAACTAGCTAGGTATCTTTACCTACTTTGGCAAAAAGTACCTACATATTATGTAGGTATCTACATAGACGCGGCGCGGAACAGCAATTAATCTAAAATCTTGAAAAAAGAAAACTTTGAATTAATTATTTCGAAAAATATAAATATACCTACCAGGCATTATACCTACATGGCAAATATCTATATTCTGATCATTAATCAAAAAGCTCCACAAATGATGATATTTTTTTTCTCATCTAGAATCTAGATTTTTTTTTTTTTTAATTTTATTTTAGGAAAAAACTCGATTCTCAGACTCCAAGCCACATCGCCAAACAGTGTATCCAATATCATGTGAAAATCATCTCAAGGTCACTATAGTTCATGATCAAGGTCATTTCATGATCGTGATGATTATTACGTCAAAATAAAACTCAACATCCAACATCGTGCTATAAAACTGAAGATCGAGCTAGTTTTACCTTATACTTATGTACATGAGTCGAAGAAAATTACAAAGAACAAGGAGAAAAAAATCTATTTAGGTAAGTCGAATAAGAAAGAATAGACAACCATAAAAAAAAGAAAAAAAAAACTGGTTTCCAACCACGTTTCCAGCTTTAATTACCAAAGTCTGTAGGTACCTACCATAAAATTTACCAAGAACGAATGGAGCAAGTTAAAAGTTTTACCTACCTCGACGATTTGGACTTGGCATTCAGTCTGTTTTTTTTTTTTTTTTTTTTTTTTCTTGCATGTAGGAGGTCCCAGGTTCAATCACCTTTGAAACAATGTTTGAAATACCTACATATGTACCTAACTTGGAATCTTGAAAATAAAAAGTAAAAACCAGAATTACTTTGTATTAACTAAATAAATTATCACAATATAATTCAGAACTTTATTTTTGATTTTCAATCCACTTTCTTATTTTTACAGCTTTCAACTTGGGTCTTTTGTACCTATACATATAGTAGATAAGTCACGTTACAAAAACATACAAAATTAAAACAGTTTTAGGTACAACATTACAATAAACATACAAAATTAAAGCACCGTTAGATATAATAAAACATACAAAATTAGGGTAATTTTACAGTTTTACTTACGTCAGTTCATTCAGGTTCAAAAGAACCTTTCTGTCTCCTTTTCATGACTCTCTCTCTCTCCTTCCCTCCCTCCAAACTGTGTCAGCACCATCATAAAATCGGTCAGCATATACCAGTATGAGACCCAGGGTCGGAATGCTGATCCAAGTGTCACCTCGTCTGCTGCATCTGCCTCCTGCTCTTCGCGTACCACATGAACACAAACTGAGTCAGCACAGGCCAGGCCAGGATGAGACCCAGGGTGGGAATGCTGATCCCGCTACAACACTGGGATCTCTTGTACAGTTTGGCAATGCTGTTGAGCTTGTCTGCAACGTTGCATAGTTCCTGTTCAATATTGACTACTGCTTCGGATACAGCTCCTAGGTCGTGAGCTCGGTCTATAGCTGCTGATTCAAACTGGTGCTGAAGTTTGGATTGGGCGGAGACAGGTGGTGATGCGGACGCCAACTCTTTGGTTGGCTTGATGCAGGTATGTTTTGGCGTTTCCGTTGAGCTCTTGTGGTTGGAATCTGTAACAAGGATGACAAGAAAGAGTTCGTAAGTTTTTTGGTTTTATATGAAGAATTAGGTCACAAAATATCTTGTCAGATCGAGTTCCATATTATTTAGGTTCCTATCTACCTGATATCAGTGATATCACACACAACTCAAGGGGACTGAATTCGTTGTCGACTGAGTAAAAGTAACGTCGGAACGGAACTCGGGGACGTCCACAGCGTCCACTTTTACTGCTGCTAACATAAAGTCTGGACGTTAGTTATCTTTTAGAAAACTCGTTTGTATAGCTTTCAAGTAATTTCACCCTCTAGAAGAGAATCTATGTTGCTATGTCCAATTGTGCATAGGTCTTCAGAGGCCCCACAAGATAAGATAAACTAAACCTCCGTTTTTTTTTTTTTTTTTTTTTTTTTTTTTTTTTTTTTTTTTTTAAAAAAATTTTTGGGGTGGCCCACCCTATTCCTGGCT